>NC_060277.1:6654473-6674714 GCF_021613505.1 Equus quagga
GGAGTGCTCCCTCCTGGAGACGCGGTGTGTTCTGGTGTTGAAAGCGATGATGAAGAGGGCGGGAGTGCTCCCTCCTGGAGACGCAGTGCGGTTCTGGTGGTTTTCCCTTCCCAGGCCCCTGCTCTTGAGACTCGTCTTGTGGGTTTGTCCCCAATACTTTGATTCGTGGATTCATTCATGTATATTGTGAACATACCATGTTCAAGGGACTATGATAGTTGTGAGAAAGAGATAAAGGCATAGAACATGTCTACAAATAACATATAGGGTAAAAAATAGTGTGTTTTAAGAGACGCCCAGATAAAGGGCTATGAACGATGACAGAAGAAACTGTTTCTGATTGGCAGGACAGGGAAGACTTCCCCATAAGGAGGCAGGAAAGCTCCTCTGAGCAGAGCACTGGTGAGGATTTGAACACGTGGAGATGGGCAGAGAGGAAAGAGCATGGAGGCAGACCGTGGGATGGATATCAGGAACAGCGCGTCCTACTTTGTGGCCGTGTTGAGTTCCCGGAGAGCTGGGAAGACTTGTCAAAGGCAAATTGCAGAGCATCTTGCAGTCCATCTCAGTACCTTAGTTTAGACTTTGTAGGTCGTCTTCACAGGGTATTTGAGTGTGGGAAGGGCATTTTCGGCACTGTCTCACCAGTAGTGTGCAGGATTGACTGAGGGCATGCTAGATTAGATGAGGTACCCTGTAAGGAAACCATTACACTGGCTCAGGCAGTTATTAATGGAGAAACTGAACTGGACATCTCTATAAGAGTAGAACTGAATTTAATTTGGAGCAAAACTAAGAGTGAAATATCGTATATGAAAATCTATAAAAATAGTATTAGCTTACCTTTACTGAGTGCCTGCTCTGTGCCCGGCTTTGTCTGAGAACTTTACACTTGTCATCTCAATTCGTTCTTATGGTCACCATGATGTAGACGAGGACACAGCGGCCTGGAGAAGGTCACACAGTCAGTGAGGGACAGAGCCAGATCGACCCTCATTCAGTCTCAGTCCACACTACATATTGCTTTGCAGGATTCATCTTGGGAGTCTTTCAAATAGCAGACCTTCCACCAGTGGACTGGAAACATGATTCATTTTAGGAAAATTTATTTTGTACAGAATATCTTTAAGCTTGCAGCTAAAGTTTGCACTTAGCTTTAACATAAAGCTAAGTGAACAAGTAAAACCAGATTTCATAAAATAATCATGTTTAAAAATGAGGTAAAACTGATGATCTTTTCATTTGACAGGCTATTCTGAAACTTCTGCCTAGTAGTAATTCTTTAAGAGAGTGACTTGAATGTGTCAAGCACGCAGATTCTAACAGAAAGATTGCTGTTAGCTTTAAAGAAAACCCATTTAGTTGGCCCAATGAGAGCACTGACAGCTCGTGCTGTCCCTGAAGGTAAAGGGGTGTAGCTGGCGTCAAAGCAGATGGAAGCAAGGGAGATGCTCTTCCCAAAACCTCTGTGGAGGGGAAGCAACTGCAGCTGTGAAAGGCAAAGAGATGCTGTTGTTTGTTTTTGTTTTTTTAAATGAAACTTTGGGGTAAACATCTCAAAACTGACTCTTCTAAAAGCAAAATTACTTCACCTACTTGACTTGGGATTCTGGCAAACTTTGCCATGAACTTTGTCTTTGCGGTGCAATTGTGTTAGCGTCTGTTGTTGAGCACGCTGGCATTCAGAGGAGATAGAGACCCAGCAGGGCCCGCCTCGTCCCGGCACGTGGGTCTCCCAGCGCCCTGTTGTGAGCCTCGCAGGAAGAAAGTGGCCTCACACAGCGTTCGCCCGTTCAGAGGGACCAGGAGAAGCAGGACCATTTTGCTGAATTATTTGCAGAACAGGTGCTGAGTTTCATTTGACAAAAGAGGAAAAAACACTGGATTTAATTTTTTCCCCTCTGTATTCTGGAGACACACAAATAAAGATCTGTGAGAGGAGGACACCCCAACAGGTCAGGGGTCGCAGAGCTGATGGAAGCTGTCCTCAAGCACAGTGCTCTCAGGACCACGTCACACTCCTAACAATTATTGAAGAGCCCAAAGAGCTTATGTTTATGTGAATTATATCTATTGAAATTTACCACATTATAAATAAAGTAGTTTTTAAAATATTAAGTTAAAAATAATCACTTGGTGAAAGAAGCCTGTATGAAAAGGCTACATATATTGTATGGTTCCAACCATATGACATCCTGGAAAAGGCAAAATGATGGTGACAGTAGAAAGATCAATAGTGGCTACTGATCTCATCAGCAGAGTCTTTAAATCCTGGGAAGCTGTCAAGCTCATGGTGGCCAAAATACAGTTTTCCAAAATTCTGATTTTCACCTGAAAGCTTGAATTTTATCGTTGGTACCAAGTACTCTCAATTGTTCTCCTTGAAGTGACAGGCCCACCTTATTTTCAAGAAAATGCCTGCCGAATATCCAGATTGAATAACTTGGTTTGTCAGTAATTCTCTCAAGTAATAGAGATATTTTATAGAAAAAGCGCTTTTTCAACCCACCATTCCAGCACCCTACAAATGCCTTTCCCCGAGACATCTTTTGTACTTGGGTGCGTGGCGGGAGTGTTGAATGTGTACTTCCCATTTCATCGCACAGAGTAGTAAAAAGACATGTACTCAAGGGTTGAGATGTAAGACAATTAGTAATTTCTTGTCTCATCAAGGACATCCTTAAGTGAAACTGGCGTTCTTTTTATTTTGCTGCAAGGTCCTGGTGTAAAGAATACAGTGACTTCTGGTACAGTTTGGTGCCACTGCCCTGACCTGTGCTGAGGTGCCAACAGGTTCGCTCAGGGTTGTTGTTGCAACATCAGTGAAATGTCACCACCCTGAAAAGGGCAGATAGTGTCTTAGTATGATTATGAAATAGCTTTGACTTAATGACCCCTGAAAGAGTCTCGGTGACCCCACAGGCTGCAGACCACACTTTGAGAACTGATGGGTCTGAATTACAGCTGTCATATAAACAATGTAAAAATAGACTATTTCCTGGGTTAACCAAACAGAAATTTATCGTACTTGCATTTTTGGCTCTAGGGTTCTTATATTCTTGCAGTGGAAAGTCTGTTTAAAAATTAAAATCAACTATGTAATTGAGAACCAAGGAAGAATAAAATGAAAATGAACTGAAATCCATAAACTATTGTATTTAAATCTGAACTTTACACTCAAGTACATGAACCTTCTTTTTATTTAGGAAATAGTTGTGTTGTGTCTTACATAAACATTTTACTCATATTTTCAAAATCTCTTGTTAGACTGCTGCCCTTTGGTAATTGAATCTTCCTTAATCTGAAGAAATGTTATGTTTTCTTGCATTATTTTAATTATTTTGGATAAAAATTACATTTTTGTATTTTTATCGAGACTCTCCCTGGATAAGTACTTTACCGCTTAAAGGCAGTATTGCTAGTGGTTTGTGCCAAATGCTTTTTCAAAAGTGCACCTTTGTAATTTACTGAATCAATTTCTGGAGTGGAGCACACGCAAGATTGAGACCCATTATGTGAGCTCTTGTCTCGGGAAACTGAGATTGTGCTTTTCAGATGAGGTCCTAAAACTTCATTGCCTGAACCTGATTTCCCACTGCTCAGTGGGCACACTGAGAAAGATAAGTTTAAGAATGCTCTGAACCCTCTGGAATTAAGGCAGAGTAGGCAACCAATACGTATCCTTCAAGAATTTATTTGGTGTAGAATTATACCTGTGATTAGATGAAACACTGACCTATTCTCACATTAGCCAAAAGAGGGGGACACCGGCCGTGAAATGTGACCAAAGCAGTTAGAAATGTTCACTAACACTGTATAGTCTAGGCCTGGAAAACAAGCATGGAAACAGTGGTTTAGGTTTTTGTTTACAGTTTTAATACAGAAAATATAATCCATATTCTTCACAGCTATGACCTTATCCAAACTCAAGGAGAACATTGGGACATTGTCAAAAATGAAGACAAGTTGAATTAATGCCAATAATTAATACCTGCCAATTTGTATTGACAAAGATGTCCAGACTTCTGTGAATATGAGGTAGAATTCAAGCTTAAAAGAAAGAGTTGCAGATATTATGGAAGAGTATGGAGATTCCTCAAGAAATTAAGAATAGAATTACCATACAATCCAGCTCTTCCACTTTTGGGTATTTATCCAAAGAGAATGAAAACACCAATTTGAAAAGATATTTGAACCCCTGTGTTCATTGCAGCATTATTCACAGCAGCCGAGACTTGGAAACAAGCTAAGTGTCCATGGATGGATGGAGAGGATGTGGTATATATACACAATGGAATACTACTCAGCCATAAAAAAAGACGAAATCTTGCCG
The DNA here is from genome assembly GCF_021613505.1 of Equus quagga. Lineage (NCBI taxonomy): Eukaryota > Metazoa > Chordata > Mammalia > Perissodactyla > Equidae > Equus > Equus quagga. The sequence goes on from NC_060277.1 coordinate 6,658,807, forward strand.
TTTCTGACAACAACAATTAACAAACACATAGACATAGGGATTAGATAGGTGGTTACCAGAAGGGAAGGGGGATTGTGGGAGGGCAAAAGGGCACATGTGACAGATGGTAATTAGACTTTGGTTGGTGAACATGATGTAGTCTACATGGAAATCGAAATATAATGATGTACAGCTGAAATTTATATAATGTTATAAACCAGTGTTACCTGAATAAAAATAAAAGAGTTCTTGAAACTTTACAGCTCTTACATGAAGAACCAGTGCCTAGTTTTCGGTTTGCTTGGGATATGTGAGAAATCTTTGAGACCCAAAACATAGTCTGTTAAAAGTGGCCAAATATTGTTGTTTTTTTGATCCACAGATAATGCCACAAGGACAGGAAAATTTAAAATATCTGATCCATAAGTACCAAAGGCATTGCTGATTCCATCCTTATCTTTTCTCTCTCCCAGCTCGGAAGCTAGATGTTTACGATTTGGGAATACATTTCTATATGTGTTCAAGTACAGGAAGCAGCCAAAAAAAGATAGGTAGATGTGTCAATAAAAAACTTTACACAGTAAGTTACTCCCTATTCATCCAGAACAATAAGGAACTGGGGTGTTCTGAAACACTGAATATCTAATTAACTCAGAGCTAGGCTTGATTTACTGCTCTTTAAGGCACGAGAAAATAAATGCATTTAACATTAAAGTTACAATAGATGTAATTTTCTCTGATTCTGAAAGCTGTTTGGAATCCTGAGAGCACATTAAGGTTGTCATTTGAAATACTTATTAGCAGAAGAAAAGTTGGTTTATTTTGCTTTCTAGTGGTTTGATTGCAAATAAATGAAAGTGAATGATATTTGAGTTTATATGGGTAACTATGTTTTTTTCTCTACATGTATTTCAGTAAACGTTGAAGCTCTTTGAAATCATTCAGTTCCTACATACTTCTAGATTCCTGTTTGTCTACTGATGATTTTGAAGCAAGTTTAATTTGAACTTTCTTTTACAAATTGATATTTTTATTTTGAGCAAAAACAATTCAGTGAAATGCACAATAGAATCCTAGACCTCGCTCTTTTTGTAGGTTTCCAGGCACTGGAAACGTCAGGGGTGCCTTTTCTAGAACACAAGCTAGTCAGAGCGGCTGCTGTGTGCCACAGACAGTACATATTCACGAAGCAGAGCAAACAGAGCCACCAGCTCTCAAAGAAGAGGGGTAGACAACGTGACTGAAGGTCACAGATAATCCACATCCAGTTTGATTGCTGGTTTACCCGTTCCCTGTCACCGTCCCTTACATTTCTTTTCACAAATACTAACCTAAAAAAAGACCACTTTGTGTTTCCTTCATTGATTTTTTTTCCCTGCCTGGAATCAAGCAGAAGTACTAATGAGTAACAAAATAGCCTGAAGCAGACAGAGGAAACAATGATTTGATTAATCAGTCTCTCCTGAATAATCAAGAGGCTGTAATAATATCTGTGATAAATCTAAATGGTGGGGAGTTTTTTTCCGTCAAAGCAAGTCTTCATTTTATCTGACCAAAAGTGTGTGCATCCTAATTGACTTTGGGGCCGGTAATGTCCTCTTACAAAGGACATTAATTACCGCTTTCCACTGTCCTCCGTAATCACCTGCCATCTGCCAAAACTTCCAGCTGAGGTGAAGCAGAGAGTGAAACAGTGGGCTTCTTCAAACCCTTTTCTCTTTCAGGGACAGTTCACCGTCCTTGTTTGTTGTCTGCTTCCCTGTCCACCCCTTTCTTAGTCCTCTCTCTCACCTCCTTATCTTCGACTGTGGGCTTCCCTAAGACTCATGTCTTTCCTTTTTCCTTATACTTACACGAGACAAGCTCCATCTGTTGGTTTCACTTACCCCTTCGAGCTGAGGGCGATTTCAAATCTGCCTCCCAGTCCTAAGACCTCACCCAGCTCTAAGCCTCTCTTTCTTTCTCAGTTTTAGAGGTCCCAGAGGCCAAACCTCATAGTCTCTCTGATATTTCCTTCTTCATCCCCATCCTTTACTTTTTCTCCCTCAGTGGTGCCTCTCAGAATCCTCTCTCCCCTCCCGTTTCTGTAGCATCCACTCCAGTCAAGTGCTCTCCGTCAGCGGTCATGCCTGACCTTTGTCATCTTCCCCATGCAGTCTGGCGGCTGCAGTGACCCCTGAGGGATTCCTGTCACTCCTGTCCTCCTCTAGCCTGTCCATCACGCTGAGGCTGCAGCTATGTTTTCAAAACGTGAATCAGGCTGTGTCAAACCTTCCTCAAAACCAAAGGAGAATGAGATCCAGCCTCCTCTCCTGGGCTTGTCATGCCCTATGTCAACTCACCGCTCCGGCTCTCTCCACACTCTGCTCTGGATCATTGCAGTAGACTGACAGTCGGTCTTTTTGTCTGAATGCTCCTTCCAAATTCATTCTCGTTTTTGGCTGTTAGATTAAGTTCATACTTCCTAGTCTGGTATTAAAGAGTAGACCTGATATTTTTCACCTTACCCCCATTACTCACCGCACCCTTCCTTAGCTTTAGTAACATTGTCTGTGTCTTTACTGTCCTGGTCCTCTCGGCCATTCCTGCCCCCCTCCCCACATCCATCCCCATCTTGATATCACGCTCTTCCTCACTTCCATGCCTCTCCCCTTATTCTGTCCTCCTACCTGAAACCCCCTTTCTGCTCATTTCAGTGAAGTCAGAATTGACTTTGCTTTTCCTCCTTCCTTGAATCTGGCTTAAAACCTACATTGCTTTCTCTTTTTTAGATTTTTACTGTAGGAATTACGTCTGTTTTATATTTAACTCTTTTTTGGTGTGTTTTTATTTGCCAGTTGTTTCTAGCGTGCTTGTCAGTTCTCTGGATATTTCAAGGCCCTCAAGGGTAGGACAGGCTCTTATGTGTGTCTTCTGGTCAACATCTTATTTAATGTAGAACTAGGCAGATGCTAACTGTTAATTACTTGATTTGGAATTTGAACGTGACTTACATTTTTTTTCAAACCTCTGTCTTTGAAATATTTAAGCCTTGTCTCTTTTTTTTCTCCTAGAAATTCATTTTTTAAACAACAGTCAACTTTGTGAACCTGAAGAATTTTGATCATTCCAAGTCTTAATGCCACACCACTACTCCAGCGAATTTATACTACGACTGGTAACGATGACCAGAGCCTGAAGAATTAAAATGCCAACACCAAACCTTACCTTAACAGCTCTGGTCTATACTGTTCCCTCGCATTTTAATACATTATTTTATTTTATAACCACTTCTAAATATTCTTGGTTCTTTCTTTTTCTTTTTTTTTAAATTAGGGAGTTTTGTGTTTGGTTTCTGTTTACTTTGTGTACAACTACCTGCTTTTTATGACTCACTTTGATCAATGACAGTGAACAAAGCCAGCGCAGGCTGGTGAGGTGCCGTTCACTCGAACAGGTGCTGTTGTGCGGAAAGGAAACTCTGCGACTAATCCCGATACTTTCCTTCTTCCGGATTCTCCCCGTTGAATTCTCACAGCAGATATTTACAGTTTTCAGATGGCAGTAAATATACCGTATGAGAAAATATTAGCACAGATTAAAAGCGTTTCTCACATCTTGAAAATTTCCTAATGTTTGAGAATTTCCTTGGGGATATTTTTTATACTGAACCCTTTTGACTCTCCAGTCCTGTGACTTTGTGCTTCTAGTAGAAAGTCAGAGAAGCCGCAGGCTGGAGGATTAGGGAAGTTCGCCGAGCGCGCGCTGTGTTGGAGGCCGTGCCGCACCACAGTGCCAAAGCTCCTCCAACGCGGGCTCTTTGCAGCATTCCAGAACAGGCGGGAGGAGGCGAGAGGATGGTTTCTTCCCTTCTACTAAAACGTTCAGGCAGCTTAAAACCTTAGTGCTTTCTTTCTTAACATGTCCAAATTTCAAGACTTCCCAGCAGTGAACGCTCGTGTAGAACACTTGCTTGTATTAAACCTCCTGTCTCCGTGTAGAGCTGACCTCTGTCGTTGCGCAGTCCGTCTCTTTCAGACAGTTTGATGATTCCCGAGGCATGAGGACACTGGGGGGCGGTGGTGGTTTTTGATGGTTGTGAGAAAGCTGTACCGTTTAAAGCTGACACCAGAGACCTGATAGGACTTATTAACTGTATTGAACATTTTTTCCTCTGCTTTGACCTTATGTATAGTGATGATCCAGATTAGATTTATAGCAGCTTCAAGTTGTATTAAATGGTATTTTGCTTTCTGTAATACTGTTATAAAATAAAGTTTGTTTATTCTCTAAACTTGTCACGTCTCTTTTTATAAGGATTTAAAGAACTCGAGTGATATTTTCAGTCAGAAGGCTATATATTTTGTGGAATGTAGCATTTTTTAAACCTGGTATTCAGATCTTTTATAATTTGGTGCTGCTGGCAGCATCATTGATTTCACGGGGCTGAAGCCATGTTGAAAGTAGGCGAATCTGATGGCTAGAAGGCCAGCTTCCTTCTGCCTGGTTACACAGTCCACCGCAGCTTTGACAGATTCTCCGAGGGCTAGTTTGGTTGTTTTCCTTGTGTGTTTTTGTTTGCGGAAACCCTGCAGCTGTAGCATATGAATCCTGCCCCTCTGCTTCGCGTTCTGCCTTCCTGTCCCGGGGCCTCCCTGCGTCAGGCACCGCGGGCTCTGTGCAGGGCTGCGTCCCTGGCTCATCCAGGTGGTTCATGCGAAGCTTTCGCAGAGACACGTCAGATTAAGTGCTGAATTTTTCTTTTAAGCATTGAAAACGTTATTCACAAATGACCAACAGGGTATATTCCCTTTAAAACGTTGTGTAGAATTTCTTTCCTCAGTCATTTAAAGTGAGCGTGTTAAATAGGATTTGCATAAGTGTCTTCTTTGGGGACTGTTCCCACTGAATTCTCTCTTACCTTGTGAAAGGTCTTTCTCACTTTCTCTAGAATTATTACAAAAACAACTCTCTGGAGAGGCCTATCTCAGCACAGCAAGCTGTAGAGGGATTACGGAACCAGATGTGATTCTGTAAATATGTTTTCATCAGGAAGCTGGCATGTATCACACTCATATTTAAATCAGAGGTTGATCTTGCTGGGGTCTTTTGAGAACCACATCCTTCCATACTTCGAATGGTAGTTGCAGCGACAGCAAGTCAGTGTGTCTGGGGCAGCTCCGGGGGACTAGGACCTGCGTGTTTGGTTGGGGCTCAGTTCCATTCAGCTGAGGCAGCAAGGACAGGGCTCGGGGTCCCAGAGACGGCTGGTGCATCCTTAGGGCTTAGTTCCTAGAGCAGCTGGGAACACTGTTTATAATTAACGTCATGTGTCACTACGGTAGCAAGGCTGTCATTTCTAATATCTTGTATCTCTTGCAAAAATATTTCTCAGGGTGTTATAATTTCAATCTCTAAACTGAGCTTTCAAACCCCCAAATGACAGAATAAGAAAGTAGGGTCAGCAGGGTCACTGAGGCGAGACCTCCAGGTGCTGTGGATCTTAAGTCAAAAGCAATATAATTTGGGGGTGATATGCAGTAATGCCTTTTAGTTGCATGGAGTTTTTATGGCTATTATTTCACATAAGCCCTACAGCAATCTTGTGTGGAACACAGGAAACAGCAATGCGTTTTCCAAAGGCCACGGCAGGACAAAAAATAAAGTTATTTTTAAAATGTGTGGAGTTGGTGGGTTGTTGCTATCTCACTGTTGTGAGTCACTTCTGCTTTCCTGTACGATACGCTGTAACTGAACTCACAGCATAGGCCATAGCTCGTGGACTAATGGTCGCCAGAACTCAGGCAGTGGGGAACCTATAGCCGTAACTGCTGCCCAGCATGGGCTTCAGTAAGTATTGTTTCCCTTGTTTATGGATAAGGTTGTCTGATGTCTGAGACTGTCATATAACTGTCTGAGGATTCAAAATAATACGAGGCTAGAGAGGAGTGAGTCGTGGGTTAGATGAAAGGAGATCCGTCATTGAGTTGATAATTGCTGAAGCTGGGTGATGGTAAATGAAAGTTTATTTTGTCATTCTGTTAAACTACTCTATAATAAAAGGCTAAAAAAACCCATAAATCCCCATAATTTGAGAAAGAAAAAGTTCTTTCTCCCTTTCTTGTGAGAGAATACATCCTTCTTCACTGAGTGGTACTCTGGTCCGTTTCCACAAGTGTTACACGCTTGCACTAGACTAGGCCGTGCGACTGTCACTGCTGAGACAGCAGCAGTAGGGCACATACTTGATGATGATTTTCACCGAAGTCACCATGGACTTGCCCTGATCCTTGCGTGCACCTGCTCACATATTTATTTGCTGGGATCAGGCCACGGTAGAGACTTGGCCCAGAAGAGAGCATGGCCAGCGGGCACATCGTAGGTGTCAGTCATCCTGACTCTTGGCCTCAGGGTCGAAAACACTGACCCTATGTATAGGTATGAGTCTAGAGTAGATTTATAGCACCTTCAAGTTGTATAAAATGATATTTTAGTTCAAAAACTGGCTTCAGTAGCCTACAGATAGGCGTTTGAATCCCCTACGCCTAGTAACTGAACCGTGTGACTTTAACAAAGGCACTTAACCATCGGAAGTGAAGGTAATAATACATCCCAAGGGAGGGGTATTCTGGTGGTTAGATGAAATAAAAATGTGTAAAATACCTAGTGGAACTCTCGGTACAATAATGGTAATCGTGAGTAATAACAGCTTCATGCGTGAGTTAACCCACCAAGGGCAAATTTATGGGAGACGTTGCTGGTCTGAGCCGTGTTCTCGTGAGGGCTTTCCATAATAGAATTCTGTACTGTTGGGAAGCCTGCTGGGAAAGTTTTGCTTTGGGAGATGTGTGGAACTGACTTTCCTGTGAGCCTTCCAATGTCAGGAACCACTTACGGTCCACTCGTCCTCCCGCGTGGAGGCAGCTAAGGCAACTGGTGCAAGAGGCCGCACAAATCCTTTCTTAAGACTGGCTGCAGGCTTCCTAACCACCGACTCCTGGATAGATTTCGAGGGGCTAGGCTTTTCCCCAATATATGCAAAATCATGGGTATATGCATTTTTCCTAGAGGCGAAAGGTGGTTGCTGGCTTTCATCAAATTCTCAAAAGCCTTCATTACTGAAATAAAGGTTGAAAACCTCTGCTTTTAATAATCTGAGTTTGGGAATATGGATTTGAAAAATTGACAAAAGTGGAAAGAATATTTTAAAATTCCCAATTGTTTGGTGGTAATTATAAATACAGCTTTTGGAATCTCTCTTTTCTGTTATGTTCTGTTTAACACTCATCTGACAGGGTAAATACCATTGCATAAATTCTGATAAACTCAGAGGTCTCTTTTGATTAGCACACTGAGTATAAAGTCAGAAAGCAAGAATCTCAAGAACATTGGCTCTGAAAACTTTTTCTAAAAAATCAGAAATTGATTTCCTAAATGTGCTTAACAGTTATGAATTCTGATTTCTGAGACAGTTTTGCTAAAGAACTTTAAGATTTTTAGGAAAAACTGTTTTGGTGTATGGGAGTGTTAATCTGGTCTTGATTTTCAGGTTGCTACCAAATTATATCTAGAAAATACTGGAGGCTGTATTACCCAGTCAGATGAGTTATAAGTAATTTTTTTAATATGTTTTTTCTAAGGGTTGCGAATAATGTTTCAGAGAACATGTGTGCCCTTCCTTGCTCAATTTTCTGTTTTATCAACTCATATAGGTTCAGGATGTGAAGGGACGGTCATGGCCTTGCAGTTTCCCAACTGCAGATTTCCAAATTACCAACCCTGTCAACAAGAGAGCTGGAAAGATCATACTAACAGCCTTAGGTTAGCTCTGTAAAAAAAAAAATTCTTTGGTAAATTTGCATTGAATAAATGACAACAGAACTTAAAGCTCCCAATGAAATATTTGATTAAACGTCTCCTGTTGGGGAAAGAGAATTTGGAATTCTCTGAGATACTAGAACATTAGAAATAAGATGAGGAACTGTTGAAGTGAGACCATTGAGTGTTGTGAGAGCCTTTTTGGCATGTGGTGAAAGGCTCTGGAGCACAGGATGGAACCGGATATAGGGTAAAGTAAGGAGGCCGCGGGCCTGGTCTAGGGGGCAGCAGCGGTGAAGAAGCGCCGAGCAGTCCAAGCTGGAGTGAGATCTTAAACTGCACTGTGAGCACACGAAGAGCAGAGACGTGACCACAGCTCATGGGCTTGCTCTGGAAGGAGGCGTCGAATGGAGGAGCGGTGCCTTCAGACAGGTTACAGTGAAACCCTTGGGACTTGTCTCCATGGGAACACTAACATGTTTGTTTCTCTCTATGTATAAAAAACATTCATGAATCTACTCAGGTTTTCACTGGAAATTCCTTATTCATCTTATTCAACAGCAATGAAAGAAATGGGTCTTGCTTTAAACTACTTGGTTCTGCTTATCGCTGAAAGCATTTTACGTTAAAGCTGCTCTGTTACCAGAGTAGCTGAGGAGCATTTTCCCTGGTCAGGCAGAGGGTGCAGTGGCATCCATGAGAGCCAAATGTGAGGCTTCAGAAGTGCCCGATTCCAGAAGGCGGAGCAAATGCTCGTGGCCGAACCACAGACTTGGCTGGCAGCTGGGAATGCGATGCAACCTTTCACGCCTTCTGTTAAGAAAGCATTTTTACATAAGCTGGTTTCCACCAAGGGCTAAAAAGAGATCCCTCCCAGAACCGAGAGAATATTGTTATTCCTTGCATATGGCGTGAACACTTATTCTAAATTACCTCAGTCTGAAAGCCCCAGCAGACGTTTCCACTGTAATCAAATGCAACAAAACTCAGAAATGAGTGTCTTCAGTTGAACAGTGAGTTTTGTATCATGCAAGAAGTGCCAACGGAGACTAATAACTTAGTGGATGCATAAGAAGAATTTTAGAGTTGGGTGGGGGTGGGGAGAGGCAGAAAATATTCAGCACTGGTGGTGCGTTCTTGCGTTTGGTCATCCACGTGATCTTTAGTATGATTGTTGCTACAGAAATTGGTGCAATTTCTTACAGAGATGACCAAATTCGTTAGGTTTGATAAAGTTAATCAGTCTAAGAGCCTGTTAGATTCATAGTAAAGATTGGAATATAACCAGACTTCTGCTTAGGACATGTTAAGCATCCTTTGTTAACGTTAACTAGGAAACTGGAGAACACGATAGTAATCACAGTCTATTTTAACTACCACTTTGGATTAAATGTTTCTTTTCAGTTGTCTATGTCGGCTCTTCGGAGATCCCACTGAGAGAAGAATTCTACTAGAGAAATGTTGACTTATTTCCGTTTTTAGAAATAGCTCCCTGATGTTTTGGCTTTAGAGGCAAAGGCTTGAATTATTCTCCATATGAGTTACATGAACAAACATTCTGTTCTCTCCTCTTCCCAGCACCACGTTGCCGGTATTTCTAAGTCACGTCGTGCTGAAAGCTACATTCACGGGGATCCATCCCAAGTATCAAGAGATTCTGCTGGTATTGTAGGTTGTCACGATGATGTGGTCTGCGGAAGCAACTGGGAAAAGGAGAGAAGCAAACTCGGGGCCAGAAAAGATGCCCGAAAAGGAGTCATTAAGACTTGCCAAGCTGCAGGAGGAGGAAGTGGGGAGACTCACAGAGGGGTCCACGGAGCTCTCGGGGCTTTCCTCTTTGCTGTCCATTTGATCTCTACTAGAGTTTCTTCACTTCTCAAATCAGAATAATGTGGGCTTCCATGGGATTATGTAATAATGACGTTTAAGAATTTTATTTCAGAAATACACCTTTTAGAGAAGACCTATGAAAGTTAAAAAGTTAAATGTGTCCAGTCCATAGAGCACATCCAAGAGAATCTTATATTCTTGGTGTTCTCTGAAGAACTGCTGTTTGAGCTGAGTCTCAAGAAGTCCTCTGGGATAATAGCTGCCACTTTTCAACGCGGTTCAGCACGAGCATCTTAGTGTTCTATTTTTCTGTGGTTCTGGTTTCACCCGCTGTGTTAGCAAAGCCGTTGACCATTGCTGTCTGACCAGTAGAGATTCCCTGTGCTTTCCGCCGTTGATCAGTCCCCAGCAGTCACGTTCGTTTCATTCTCCGGTACGGGGACGAGCCAGCCTTGCGATTGGGTTGGCGACGAGGCATCTGGAACAGTTCTTCATTAACTGAAAAGAAAAATATCAGTTAATGCTTTGGAGACAGCTGCGTGCCGTTGGTCATTTACTCCACATAAGTGGTTGTTCAGCGCGTCCAGGCTGGTGGCTGCCGCAAGTTAGAGTCTGGGTTTTCAGAGCAGGTCCCATTGCAGGTGTCTCCTTACCTCCTCAGCCCCTTCCCAAAGACATGTAGATGCTTATTTCTAAGGAATGGTCCCGGATAGAGTGGATCAATTACCATTGTAATAAAAATTGTTACATGCTAGGTATATTTTACATTTAGCAGATTAAGTGTAGATTAAATTTAAGACCCCCACATGCAGTAAGCATTTATTAAGGCTGTCTGTAGGCCAGGGGCTGGGGATATGGAAATAAGATAGGGTTTCTGTCCCTGCTTCCCTCCCCAAAATGTGTGTTTGGGCATTTACAGTCTTCAGACATGTCAAATTGGCTTCTTCCTTTTACCCTGTGGCATCTTTTACTAAAAACTGACAGTTTCAACTTTTCACAACCTGCACACTCTTTAACTCCTTAAAATATAACTTTACTTAAAGCTACTCTGTGAAATAATAAAACTCAGCAGTGGCATCCCAAATCTAGTGGCCTTTTCCAATATCCAGCTTCGTTCCTCTGTAGCATTTGACGCGAGCCACCATGCCCCATTTCTCTCCTCCCTTTGGCTTTATTATGCTCCATCTATCTGGGTACTTGGATCTGCTCCTGTAGCTTCCACTATTACCTCTCTGCCAATAACAAATTTCATCTTTAGCCCTGAGATCCTCTTGAGATCCCAGCCAGTATCCCTTGAGATCTTCCTGGTACATCAGAAAAATATACCTCTCTTCCTGACCACCACCGCCACTTACAACTGAACCTGGTTCTGACTCTTAAAAGTTTTATTTTCAGAATTATATTTAATCAGATCATCCAAGCCAAAGATGAGGAGCTTATGATCTCATGGGAGATGGTACACGTTTATAAAATTGAACGTGAAAATGTTCTCTTTGGCTCCCACGTCACATCCAAGCAATTTACCCCTTGCCGGGTGCTTTCTATGCCGTGTACCCCAGGACAAATGCATGCTCCCTGACCTGGATTCCCTAGGCCTCCACCTCTGCTTGTCATCTTAGTCAGGAGATGGTACATATGTAGTGGATGGTGACAGGCCTTAGGCAACAGGAGCCTCAAGATTTAACAGCTAATATTTGTTGAGTGCTTATTATGTGTCAGACACCATGTGAAGCCCCTTGTATGCCTTAGTGCATTTAATTCTTGCAGTGACATTGTGTCGTAGTCACTGTTGTTATTATTACTTTACAGATGAACAAAGTGAGGCAGAGAGAACTCAAGATGAAGCAATTTTCCCAAGATCACAGACACTGATTGATTCCAGATTCAATCCCAGGCAGGCTGATTCCAGAGTCCACACTCTCCACCGCGCGGTTACACTGCCTTTCCACATAGATTGTTGCTAGTTCAAAGGTATTGCTCGAGCTGGCCCATGACTTAGATCATAAATTCATTGAAATATGAGTAATTTTTTCCTTCTTGTACTTAATTACCAAGGGCTAACTGCACAACAAGTACTTTGAATGAGGAATCAGGATGCACGTTGTAGAGCCGAATATGGGCCACCTGAATAATGAGATGGAAGGAAGAGAACTTGGAGAGTGGAGAACCAGAATAGAGAGACCAAGAGGAAGCTCACCCATCTCCATGAGTTATCTATCCAGTACATAAAGTGTCTGAGCGCAGCATAATGCAGAGGGCAAGAGAAATAATTTACCCTCCTCCTGAAAGCGGTTGCAGTTTGGCCGTTGTTTTATTTCAGTTGGTCTGTTAAGGAGAGCGTGGAGAGAGATTAGGCAGGTGGCCTTGAAAACAGTTGAGTTTGTTATTGGGGAAAATTCTGCAGGCAATGAAGTTTTCCAAGAGGTGAAGAAATATGATCTGCTTAACTCCGGGCTGAGTCTTTATGCTGAGGAATCACCATCATCGATAATTTGTCCTGTTATGTAAAAAGATCAATCAAATTCTCTCAAAGCTTTTGTAAAATTCTTGCCTTGTTTAAAATTCTCCCCCAATCAGCTTTTGTGTTGGTGATAAGTTTGTTTGCCTGGACCAAAAGGATTCAAACATTCAACAGATATCGATTGAACGCCTACTCCGTGTTCAATACTCCAGGGGTAGTGTGCTGGCTGAGAGGGCTTGCTCCGGAGCCGGCCAGCCAGGGTTCAGATCTTGTCTCTGCCACTTTCTAGGTGAGTGACCTTGGGCGGTTTACTTAATCATTCCAAGATAATTTTAATAATAGCTATTATTATAATGACATAAACACCGCCTTCTTGGAATTTATAAGCCAGCAGGGGTAATAATGACCAATAGTTGTTCAGAACAGACACTGTTAAGAACCTTATGTGTATCACCTCACTTCATTCCCACATCAACCCTGTAGCTATGTCCTGTTATTATTTCTATTTTACAGATGAAGAAACTGAAGCTTCAAGAAGTTGGGTGGCCATTATTACAGATCCAGACTGCAAACCCCATTTGGTCGGACTCCATAATCTGAGCTCTTAGAATTTCGCTCTGCTAAGCCTTAAGTTATTCTGATATTTCCAAATACTTATTCCTTTTTGATCGCTGACTACTGAAACATATGTGAAGTTCGATGAAAGGTGCGTAGCCACCATGTACATTTTCAGTACTTGAGTTATCTATTTTAGAATGTAAGTTCTGAAGCCCAGAACCTAGTCACGTATTTGACCCTTGGATCTGACGCCATGCAAAAACTTCCAGGCATTCAATAGACACAATTCTTTATAATGACTATTTTTGGAAATGTTATTTGAAAGACCATTTGTTCTTTATCTGGGTGACGGTATTTAGGAGGCACGGGTGACACTGAATGCAGAGGTTTAGGAGTCTCAGGACTTGGGGAGAGAAAATAATGAAAACTCCCACCCTAGGAGATGTGAAATGGCCATGGCAGTGGTTGCCTAAGGGTTTGGCTATGGAAAGTTCAAGACTCAACCCTCCACCTCAAGAGCCACCCCTGAAGGCAACTGAAACAAATTGAAGAGTGCAGGATGTTAGAGAATTTTCCTCTTCCTTTGTGAGAAAATTGATGTTCTCTACATACTAATTAAGTTTACATGCACCATTAGCTCCTGAGGCTTGAAGTGCAGGGATTAATGTTGAATGACTCCAATACCTCCACACACTTCCCGTCGCATCTTGAAATGCCTCCCTTGTCTCACGGCCTAGGATGGACGAGGCAGGCAAGCTGATTCTCAGTTTCAGAATGCAGGCCTTGGGGGTTCTGCGAACACACCAGTTAATCTGTCCATGTCCCTTTTTTTACAGGGACAAAATAGAAATGACTACACTTGTCATAACCGTAGTTGGAAGATTAATGACATGATATTTGACCATCTGTTTACAGTTTTTAAGTGAGATTTGCTAAATGGAGATACAAACTGGTGATATTTTATTTGGGGCCAAGTGATCTCTTTTGCCCTCCAATTGGAGAGAAGATATTGCTACTTACCCTTAGGAATGTGGCTAAAGAAAGAACTATATTTTTAAAAGCTGCATGTTCTCAGAGTTGTTTTTGTCTTTAAAGAAGAAAAAATTGGATTTGAAGGGATTAGATACACATAAAAATGAAAACACATGTCGAGAAGAGGGAGAATTCCTCCCCTGCCCTTTTTCTTAAAGTTCTTATGCTGGTCAAATAATTAAAAAGGCAGGTTAGCAGGAGAAAATCAAAGTCTAATAGCATGTATACATGGGAGAAACTCAGGGGACACTGAGTAACTCAGCCAACCGGCCAAGGCTGCTTATTTAACTATCTTCAGCTACAGACAAGGAGGACGTTTCGGGTAGTGATTTGGGGCTTCAAAGGGGAGGAAGGCAACCCACAGGGAAAGGGAAAAGCAAATGTTTGGTAAATAGAACTTTGATAAGAGTGGGCTTAGCAAGGATCATCCCAGTCTACTGAAACCCAAAGGTGTCTATGGTGAAGTCTTGTCCTGGGGACAGGCCTTTATTTTAAATTTCTTTTAGGCAGTTACAGGGGAAAGGTTGAATATCCTTCCTGAGTCTTCTAAGCCCTTACTGTCTTCAGCTCAAAATAATCCGCATGCCAGAGTGGTGCATCTTGGGGCAGCCTGGCCTGGACCCTATCACATGCTTAGTCTAAGGTTGTTTGCTAACACTGGAAAATGTCATCAGGAATTACTCCAAAAAAGGATGCACAGATCCCATTTGGGAGAGGAGGGAAATATAAGCAAAGGATGGTTAGAATAGAAAATTCTTGAGAGAATTATATAGTACAGGCTGCTCCTCAACTACCATCCTGGCCAGGTACCTATAAGGGACAGCACCCAGGGCCACCACTTCCTGACTCCACCATGCTTGGGACCCAGTCTCAACAGAATGAAAACTGATGTCAAGGAAGATTGCTTTGGTCCAGTCAGCTGGGTAGTCCTTTCTTGGCATCCTCCAGCTGGGTTATTGGCAGGCCACTAGTACCAGAAAGATTACAGTCATTGGTATTCTTTCCAACAGTAAACTTCAGATGGGACCCCCATTGCATTGACTGGTGTGCAGATTTTGTGTCGCCATATTAAATACTAGCTCCTTCCACCTCCTCACTCATTTCTCCTGTACTCCTCACCTGTTGCCTGGAAGCTCCAGGCACCCTTGAGTGAGAGCTAGCAAAAGTAGGAGTCAATGGAGAAGAAAAAGCCACAGAAAATGAAGGCTCATTACATCGTTGGGGTGCCCTTTAGCTGTTCAGAGGGTCCTAACTCTGGAGGGAAGGCTCAGCTCTAACTTCGGGACCAGGCTTAAGGAGGTAGGGCAGGTTGTTCTTACAGCCCTTTGACAGACATCTACAGAGGCCAGAGCCAGAAGCACACAGATTTGCAATGTCTCTCCTCCAGCTACTGGTGATTGTGCCAGATGCCTTTTGTAGTTTTCCAGAACTGGGATCATTTTGTCTCAGTCCTGAAAACACATCGTAACAAACTGTTCCACCATCTAGGACAATCCCTGGTATATGGTAGATTGTCAAATATTTGTTGAATGACAAATGACAGTCTCTTCCTATCCAGAAGTATACAAGGTGCCAGTTTAGAGCAAGCCTCAAAGTTGGTGAAAGGACTCTACCAAGAGAGCATTGGCCCTCGTCATGGGAGGCTGACCTTTTTGCTATCCCTTGGGTTAAAGGCTATGTTGCAAAAAATGGAGACTTTGAGAAGCAAGGGACAGACCTATAGTTTGGGCAAGGCTAGAAGTCAAGAGAAGCTCAGTATCATATCAGAATTTGGAATGAAGAAGAGAGAAGGGTTGTGAAGACAGGACAGTTCTATGGGGCCCTCTGCTCCTTTCACTCAAATGCTTTAGGAGCAGTTCCAATTTTATTGAGCTAAAACTTAAGATGATAATATTGTCTGAGACTTAATCTCTAGGCAACCTACTTGGGCAGGGATGTGTTGAAGATGGAAGGGTGTGTGATGATCACAGTGATGTACACGCATCAAGCCCTTCCCCTGGGCCTGGTACTGTCGTGATCACAGTGATGTACACGCATCGAGCACTTCCTGTGGGCCTGAGACTATCCTGATCACAGTGATGTACACACATCAAGCCCTTCCTCCAGGTCTGGTACTGTCATGATCACAGTGACGTACGTGCGTCAAGCTCTTCCCCTGGGCCTGAGACTATCATGATCACAGTGATGTACACGCATCAAGCCCTTCCCCTGGGCCTGGCACTGTCGTGATTACAGTGACAGACATGCATCG
>NC_060277.1:6975114-7189894 GCF_021613505.1 Equus quagga
ACCTTCATGTCTAATTCAAATGATTCCTTTTATCACTATGACAGTGGACTTTAAAATGAGTCTGAGACTCTGGGGATTTTCCTCAACAGGAGATAAAAACATGACAGAGAAGCAGACCTAGTTACTGTGTCCCAATGCAGGCAGTGTTTTTTGTCCCCCCTCCTCCCTTTATGCTGGAAGCATTGAAAGAATAAATAGAACGAGTTAATAATTGTTGAGTTTTGAATTTTGCAAGAAGTAGCAGGACTCGAGATGGTATTCACTTTGTGTGGTCATATTTTAATGCCTGGAGATATCTACTGTCTCTGAATTAAGGAATATGGTAGAAAAAGCTCAAAAGTTTGGATATGTGCAACCTAAGAGATTGCTCTTTGTTTTACACTGTGCGCTTTGGCTGGAAATAAGGTTTTTCCTTCCATCTTCTTGCGTGTATCCTCTGAGCCTGTGGTGTGTAAAGACCCCTCTATACTCAGCTTCCCTAAACCTTGTCTGCTCTGCAACCACCCAAGTATGAATGCTTCTGAACTTAGTGGGGGCAGCTCTCGCTAGAGGGCAGGGTAGGAGTCCCAGTGGGACCCTCCAAAATGGCCAGTCTGGCATTGGTGACTTCATTCTCTATCCTCACCCTTCCTCCTCTCTGCCCCCACCACAGCTTTCCCTGCCTCCTGTCCCAGAGATGATGAGAACAGGTTTCTAGTGGGGCAATGTGCCATTCTGTGGTACCATTCCAATCCTTGGCAAGGGAAAAAGATGGGGCCAATTTTGTGTGCAGGCAGCATGGAAGATGCCTACAGGGAATGATTTTTTAAAATGCCTAGGAGAGTTATCATTTTAAAGTTTATGAGTTATGAGTCTAATAGGTGAATCAGATATTTTAGAAGACAGACAGGATGAAAAGAACTTGAAGAAACATGACAAGGATACCAACACTGTTGATTCAAGGGACCAAAAACCCAGGCCATGTTTCAGAAAAGACATTCTTCCACCTTTGAATCCAACTAGGTGTAAGACAGCCTGCTTGCTTCCATTATTCTGGAGACTCTTTCTAGGAAAATCTTGATAACTGGTACAATATTTATTACTTCTGGGGAAGACAGGAAAGCTCAGAGTCTTTTCCTCATTTAAAATTCCCTCTTGAATTTTATTAATTTTAATGATATTTGGAAACTTCAATGTCAGTTGGGTTTGATTGATATCTCTGTTTTGAAAAATATATAAAGTTATACTCAATATTTATTTTCTTTTTCCTGGAGGAAGTTATGCTTAGACCTCGTCCGTCTATTTCCATAGAAACACGATAGTGATACATTATGTATGTTTAAAATTCTTATGAAAATTTGATGCAAATGCCAGGAGCTTCTTTAGTCAGCAAAAACCCTTTGGACCTTAAAGCCTGGTAACCCAGAACCAAAGGACGAGTTGGCTTAGAATGCCTTTGTAATTCAGTTGTCTGAGTACAGATTAGGAATAATATGTCGACGTGCTGAACTCATTTTCTAACATTAGCAATGAGAAATTTATGACTGAGTCTCAGTGTTTCAGGATTACTCTCCCCTCCCAATCATCGGAGACCAGCCAGTGCTGCAGCGCAGAAATAAATATTACTGTTGCCATGGAAACTGGGATCACCTTGGAGATGATTAATACGAGCAGGGCTAATGGTGGAGCTGCAATCACATCATTTCTGGCCAAATTAATAAACAAAGAGCAACAAATGCTTTTCTAAAAGCATTTGAGCCAAAATCCTCCTTTCCAGACCATTTAAGAATTATCATCCAGTTCTGTTCTCTGTAAGGAAGTCTCCTTTCCATTTTCATTCACTGAAAAACTTTTTGCTAGCTCAGTTGCAGGGGGCATTGAATGACTCTTTCAGGGGGCAAAAAGGAAGGTTTGATGATGAACTCCACCTAGTAAAGGAAAACTTAAAGAGCATGGTTTTTTTTTCCTATTATTTTCTCCTTTTGCTGTGGATCCTCATCTTTTGAGAATCTAGTGACTCTAGATTATCATAATCTTTGAAGTTTTAAATGTTTGTAGTTTCTACAGAGATTGCTTGCTTGAGAGAGCTTTGCCAAACCATCAAATACAGGGTGCTATTATGAAGAAAGTCTTTTATTGGGCAGGAAGAGATGATTACTGTTTAAACAAAAGACTTACTGGAAAATGGAGACAATTAAAAAAATCTTTGTTACCTGGCATGGTTGGTTGGAGATTAAGTTGTCCTGGTTTTAAAAGATGATAAAATCATTATCAACAAAGAGTTCCAGTCACATATTTCTCTCAGAAATTTTAGTATCAGAGGGAGAAATGATAATAGAAATAGTTATGCACTTCAGGTAAAGAGGGTTACATTATGAAAATAGTTTAAAAAATCAGTCATGTCAGGGGCTGTCCTGGTGGCATAGCGGTTAAGTTTGCGAGCTCCACTTCAGCAGCCCAGGGTTCACGAGTTCAGATCCCAGGCTCAGACCTATGCCCCTCTCATCAAGCCATGCTGTGGTGGTGTCCCACATACAAAATAGTGGAAGAGTGACATGGATATTAGTTCACCATCAATCTTCCTCACCAAAAACAAAAAAATCAATCATGTCAAAAATGATTGCTTTGATGCCTGTAATTTACTTTATAATACTCCTCCTGGACACAGAGATGTTACTAGAGATGTATCAATAATGACGAATAACAGAAAATCCCAGAAATCTCAGTGGTTTAATTCAATAAAGATTATTTCCCATTTCCAACACAATCCAATTTTAACATCCCACTTAACAATCTTAAAATCATAAAAGAGACCATGGGTCTCATATGCCTCCTATGGGGATCCAATGAGAAGTCCACAATACCATCTATAAAATGCTCTGGCCAAAAAACCTCACTGATCAGACAACCCATACATAGGACATATGGGCCAGAGAAACTTCTGAAATAACACCAGAAGGAAGCAATCAGTTGAATCCAAAATGTGGATTTGGTTTCTTCAACAAAGAATTTGCAAGGAAAAAAAAAGGAAGAGGAACCTAAAGATTAAGAGAGAAATATTAACTGATTATAATGTGTGGACCTTGTTTGTATTCTGATATGAAGAAACCAACAGAAAAAAAATTATGAAACAATTGGGGGAAATTTGAATACCAAGTGAGTATTTGATAATATTAAGGAATTAGTGTTAACTTTTTTGGTGTAGTGGTGGTGTTGTGATTAAATTAAGATGAAAGGAGACTCCTCTAGGGATAAATGCTGGAACATTTACAGATGAAATGCTATATCTGGGACCTGCTCCAAAATAACTCACTGGGTAATGGTAGTGGGGTGAGACCTCGACCTTTTTCTTTTTTTAACCTCTCATCAACAGCAGAGACTTTGCTCATTAGTAAAATGATATTAGAAATGAGTTTCCATTATGAAAACGAGTAGCTTGCTAAAAACAAAAATGGATGTGAGAGATAGGCTTGCACTTGTGAAATCTGTGGAATTTAAGACAAGAAGATTGGCTAAAATGTTTTGGAGTTATCCCTGCAGTTGTAGGAACAGGTTTAAAAGTCCTGGGATCCCTTTTATTTCCTTCTTCATCTTTTACCATTAAAGATGATGCCTGAGGATTTATTCCTAAATTGTTCAATATCCAGATATTGGTTCAGAGGATTCTAGTTGCATCTGCCCATTTTTGAATAACTGAATCCTGACTCTAGATCAGTGATTCTTTTTTTTTCTTAGTGTTATTATTTATGTACCATCTATTTTTTAATTTAATTTTAGTTTTTAATTTTAATTTTTGCTTTTATAGCAGTAACATTGGATTATAACATTATATAACTTTCACATGTACATCATAATATATTTTGAATTCTGTTTAGATTACATCATGTTCACCACACAAAGACTAATTATAACCCATCACCACAGCTGTATGCCTAATCACCCCTTCCCCCGCCTCCCCCCTTCCCCTCTGGTAACCATCAAACCAATCTCTTTTGCTATGTGTTTGTTTGTCATTGTTTTTTCTTCTACTTATGAGTGAGATCATATGGTATTTGACTTTCTCCCTCTGAGTTATTTCACTTAGCATAATACCCTCAAGATCCATCCATGTTGTCACAAGTGGCCAGATTTCGTCTTTTCTTATGGCTGAGTGGTATTCCATTGTGTATATATGCCACATCTTCTTTATCCATTCATCCCTTGATGGGCACCTAGGTTGCTTCCAAGTCTTGGCTATTGTGAATATGTTGTGATGGACATAAGGGTGTATGTGTCTTTATGCATTTGTGTTTTCAAGTTCTTTGGATAAATACCCAGCAATGAAATACTGGATCATGTGGTAGATCTATTTGCAACTTTCTGAGGATACTCCATACTGCTTTCCATAGTGGCTGCACCAGTTTACACTCCCAGCAGCAGTGTACAAGTGTTCCCTTCTCCCCACATCCTCTCCAACACGTGTTGTTTCCTGTCTTGTTAATTATAGCCATTCTGACCAGAGTGAGGTGATATCTCATTGTAGTTTTAATTTGCATTTCCCTCATAGTTAATGATGTTGGGCATCTTTTCATGCACCTGTTGGCCATCTGTATATCTTCTTTGGCGAAATCTCTGTTCAGATAGATCAGTGATTCTGAAAGTGTGTTTCTGGAACCCCCAGGGACCTCAAGACTTGGAAGAGGTCTGTGAGGTGGAAATTATTTTCCTAATAATAAGGTTATGTTTGCTTTTTTGCTCTCATTCTCAGGAGTGTACCATGGAGTTTTCCAGAGGCTACACGATGCATGAAAACATCATTGCTCTGACAACTAGTGGGAGGTGTGTTTATATATCAGAAAGTTCTCAGTTTTATTTTCCAATACAATAAATGCCCTTAGACATAAAACACATAATCAAAATTTCTTTGGAGCCTTCAACAAGTTTTAAGAGTATAAAGGGTTCCTGAGCCAAAAAGAGTTTGGGAACCTCTACTTTAGATTGTTATCATGTCTGCCTTTAATGAAACTATTATGCAAGATACTGATGGGGTTCAGAACACGCTATCCCAAAATACGGCCCCTTGGCGTACTGACCAGTTTAAGCTGAAGGAGTTTGAGAAAATGGCAGATGCACCTCCCCCTACTTGCTCTTCTTCCCTGAAAGGAGGAAATAAATCTCCCAGGCGAAGGGTGCCCCCCTGTACCAGGAGGAAGGGAGACATCCTCCTCACCGGAGGAGAGAATTTAGGGCTGAGAAGGCTGTGTAAACACAACTTGTTAATTCACCATTTGGTACCCCAAGCCCAAACTCCTTTGTCTTGTGAATTCCTCACAAATTTATTATTTCCTTGTCTGAAAGGTATAAAGCCTTCCTGTTCTGGTCACTTCTTCGATCTTCATTCTCTTGAATGAAGGCACCCACGTACATGGAAGAATTTAATAAAATTTGTATGTATGCTTTTCCCTGTTAATCTAGCTTTGTTAGTTTAATTTTCAGACCCAGTCAGGAACTCTAAGAGGGTTGAGGAAAACTTCTCCCTCCCCTAGAGGGGAAGAGGAGCATATAAATTTTTGGAGAATTAGAACCTTATCAGGTTTACAGAACAGTTTTTCTCCTACTTGCTAATAAATGTCTATATCGTCACAGAACTTGGTAGGAGACTTGCCTTCATTATAACCTGGCAGCAAGGGGAGAGACTAGCTACACAGATCCGTGACTATTGGTGAGTTATATAACCGACCAAAAAGAACTTAATGGTTATTTGTGCCCATGAAAACCACAAAGTATGTACTCAGGAGACTTGGAATAAAGGGTTAGGAAGTTGGAGGAGGAATAAGGCTAAGGGACGAGAAGGTAGTGGAATCCAAATTCAGGCAGAGAAGAGAGGAGGAGGAGTTGGGGGAGGGGCTGGTATGCAGGGAATGTAGCATTTCTAGGTCCTAGAAAAAAGCAGGTGATATGGGACTTAGGCTCCTCCATTCCCAGCAGTTCCTGAAAATAGTTCTCTGGCAGTTAAGCCAGGCCTGGTTTTCCCTTCTTGAGAAGAGAATTTCCAGGAGAAGAACAGAGCCTGCAGAAGTATTATTTCCCCTGCCCCACCCAAGACTGGGACCATTTACTGGACAACAGTGGTGTTCGACTCCACAGCTAGAGAGAAAAGGCTTAAAATAAGTTGTAATCAATTAATCAATTAACAACCATGAATGACCATTTTAGAGCTTTTCCTCTTGGGAGCTCAGAGGATGGAGGAAGTTACTTCCAAAGAACGTGTGCATAGAGAGGAAGAGAAGAGTATGAAGGCTGACCTGCAAACAGACACATGTTAAAATTTCCCTAGGGCATCCTCTGGGCAGGTCAAGGGCATCTCCTCACCCGGGTGCTTTTTCAAGTGTTGCTGGGAATATGCGTCACTCTGCTTCTCAAGGTTTAGAAGACTTAGTTTTACCCTAAGGGATTTCTTCCTTTCGTTTTTTTTATAATGATTTTAGTTTTCAGAAGATCTGTCACTGAGAAAGCAAGAAACTTAGAATATACTCAAATCCATTCCGTTATAGGTGACATGACTAAACAATTTTTGAGTTTCTGGATCATGTCAGATATAGTCTTTTCAAAACTGTTTGCCTTTGGTCTTCCTGGCCTTATCCAGCCTCTTCATTCTGAGTCCATGGTTTCCACCTCCTCATCCTTCATGCTGTCAGCAGGAGTTCTGTTCATCCACAAGGCTAGAGCGGACCATAGAGGCAGGAAGGTGACCCAGGCCAGAGTGAATGGTTAGTGTCCAGAGCAAGGTGTGAGCTAAAGGCCATGGCCTTTGTCCACTGGCTATGTCCACGCAGTGAAGGAGGATTTGGTTACCCGAGTTTTGTAAGCTCTTTGAAGGACGGGCAATGTCTTAATTGGCTTTGTTTCTGCAGTGCCTAGCACAATGCCTGGTACACAATGGGCTCTCAAGAAGTGATTGTGACAGTGGCTGTCTGAGGGTGGGATCATGGGGGACATTTCACTTTCTCAGTTATACAGTTCCATTTTGTTGGGACAGGTTTGTTTTTTATAGCGACCACACATTATTTCCATAACCGGTAATATCATGCAAATAACTTTAAATGTATGAATAATAGTTGAAGAAAGCCCTGAAAGCAAAGGGGAAGAAGTAGCTTGGGGTGTCAGATCAAAAGGAAAAACCTAGGTGTGGTTGAGAACCTAAATAGACAGGGAACAGCTAATGACAGGAGAGCAAGAGAGGAAGATGTGAAAGACACAGCTCCGGTAAGAATCAGCCTCTGTGGTGCAAAGGAGGCAGGACACAGATATAGTTTCAAGCTATGCTTTGGGGAGCTGGGGGAGGGAGAAAGCATGAGAAAGGAGTAAACCATAAGTACTATCTCAGCCTCTGAAATGAGGAAGGTACGCCACTTGGTCCAGGGCAGGGGCTGCTGTCTGGAGGAAAAGCATTTCAGGCAAAAAGGCATACAGTGGAGAAAGCCTTAAAGCAGGTAAAAGCCTGTTGTGTTCCATGCACAGGAAGAAAAGCGAGTGGGTGCAGCTGAGTGAGGGGGAGTAGTTGATAAGGTCAGAGGAGTAATGAGAGAGACTATGCAGGGTTCTGTCTGAATGATCCATAGATTAAATACTAAATATTTAAATATTTGAGAGAAGGCTATAGTTTGAAGACTAGATGTTTTGGTGTAATTTTATAAACTTACAATATTTTGTATCAAAATTTCTTAGTGTATGTCACTGCCAGAACTCTAGAGTAAGAAAAGAATGGCTTGTATTAAATTTACTTTGTAAGCTGATGAACACATTGTTAGTCAACATAAAGCACAATGTAGTGTTCACATGCCAAAGAGAATATATTTCACTTAGATTTCTTCACAAGAGAATTTTGTCCTGTCTGTTAAATGGTAATGAACATACTACACTATTAGGGATAATTAGAGCCTATATTGAATATAATCCAGGTTCTCTATGTCCTTCATACTTTTTGCTCATATATATTTTATTCGACTCTCTTAAGGCCCTGAGTCAGTAATAGACTATAAAAACAAGCTCATAAAATGCAAGAGACTTTGAAAGGTATCTCTTTAACTCTTCAACTAACGGGCTGGAAAGTTAATTTGACTTCTCAGGTTATTAACATTGTAAATGACAACACAGGGTAATGCATTTGGAATTTGGAAATGCTTTGGGGAAAAATATATACCTACTGAAGACAGAAAATATCTGAATGCAGAAAGAAAGTAATTTCATTTTGTAAATAATAATTTCTGAACAGCTTTGAGCTATTGATGACTCATTAGCTGACAACTTCAAATTAATGATTAATCCACTAACCCTTAGGGTGAATGACTCAAATGAGCTGGATTAATACACATTGTCAACGTCTACTAAAACATATTTTAAAATCAACTAAGAATATTTTCTCACCGTTTCAGTGATTAAAAATTATGAGCTTGGTTTTATTCCAAATAAAGTGTAAACGGAATGTCTTTTGCTGTGCATGGGTTTTCAATAAGCAGGAAACACATATTGCATTTTCTCCTCCCTCTGTCCCCAAAATCCCACACTGCTTCCTTCCCTCCTCCTTGGCTTGCCATCTTCCTTCTAGTTCATGTGGTTTATTGAATATGGATGCAAATTACTCATTTTAGTTCCATAGATCTTGTTCAAAGATAATACAATGGCTCAGAAGGGCGAAATGGCATAATTTTCATGTCAGAGTTACATAGTTAATATATTAAAAAACAGGAAATCAGTGTTAAAATAAATACTAAAAACTCCCATTCCAAATTCTGTAACTTCGATAGGGTTAGTCCCTCGTATATCACCTCCCACCCCTACTCACCCCACACACCCTTCTAAGATATTACGAACATTTCAAACTATATTTTCTGCCTGAGATTTTAGATACTATTCTCTCTACGAGTCCTCAAAAACCCCAAATCTATTCATCAGATTTTGAATATATGTTTTTAAAAGCCTGGTTTGATTTTAATTGATGTGGATACTGGCAATCAAGAGTCCTGGATTCCAGTCCTGATTTGGACACTAACTTCTGTGTTCCACTGGGCGTCAGCTCTAATATCCTTATTGCTTCTAAATTCCAGATTTTTGTGTTTCTATTAGCAAGTATTCTATATTTTGAACCACAAGTATTGTGGCCTTGTCTAGATTATAAACAATTGCACTGCAAACAAAATCTTAATCTAATTTGTAGAGTGCACATGCTCCTGGAGACACAGTCTGTGCTATTGGATGATGAGAAAGAACTAGAGAATTATTAGAAACCTCAAACTATTACTTGGTGAATTAATAGGAAAGGAGACAAAACTAAAATGAATTTTTTCAATCATTTCTGTAATAAAATAGCTACTGAACTAACCAGTAGTAAAGGGAAGCAATAAGAAAACACACTAAGTTTGGGATTATAGCAAAAACCAACTTGATGTTGTGAGAATGACGAGATCCTATGCGTAGGTTTCCTGTATCCTCTTTATTCCTTATTTTCTCTTTTTTTACACTGTCAGCAGCAGAAGAAATATAAATGTAAGTAAGTTTACCAAAGACGTGTTTCAAGAATCGGAATTGACCTGCCGACATGTAAAGGTTATGTGACCTAATTCTGTGCCTTTAATGAGCCCGGTTCTTGGGCAGGCCTGATGGATCTTTTTTTGCAGATTTACTTTACTTCAAATTTTTATTTTACATGATGTGTTTCTGTAAGTATTAAAAAGGGTTAAATTTGCACTGCTAAAACAAGTAACTAATTTTGAAACAATGTTGTGCTAAAAAAAGTTTTCCTTTTTACCGGTATTACCACTTTTTCTTCTAAAATTATACAGACAGAAACACTAATTTGAGCCTGAAAGCTTTTACAATTGGTGGCTGCTGTTAGCCAACTATGGGATTTTATAGCTTGTGTTAAGTATCAAAATCATTATTTCCTGCTTCAAAGAAGCTCTGCCTCTTTTGTTTAGGTTATTATACTTACATTAAGATTATCAACACTAAAGTGAATCTAAAACTGATCAGACGTTCTGCTTTAGGCCACCTGCCATCACCTGGTCTGGATACCTTCCGCCTTGCTTATAAATCTGCCAACTCCTGGCTCACTGTTCTGAAGAAGCTTCTCTGGTTTGCGGGAAAGTATTAGTTCCCTATGGCTGCTGTAACAAATTACACAAACTTAGTGCATTAAATTTATTTATGTCTATTTATCACATGTTTGTTCTCTTACAGTTTTGGAAGCCAGGATTCCAAAATCAGTTTCAGTTGGCTAAAGTCAAGGTGTCCGTAGGGCTTGTTCCTGTGGAGGCTCTGAGGGGAAAATCCACTTGTTGGCTTTTTCCAGCTTCTAGAGCTTCGTTCTTTGCATTTCTTGGCTCTTGGCTCCTCCCTCCATCTTCAAAGCCGGGATCTTAGCATCTTCCATTCTCTCTGTGCTTTGCTCACATCATCTTCTCCTCTGTAGTCAATCCTCCTCTGCCTCCTTCTTTTAAGGACTCTTGTGGTTACATTGATCCCACCTGAATAATCCAAGATACTGTCCCCCATCTCAAGATCCTTAACTTAGAGTTGCAAGTCTATTTTGCCATATAAGGTAATATCCGCAGGTTCCAGGGAGTGGGACATGGGCATTTTTAGGGGGCCTTTATTCACCCTACCACAGGGGATATATTTGGGGGTGGGATGGAGAGGAGGTGAAGGTTGGAAAGCTCTTAGGTGACCCTTTAGGTAGTAACAGCACATATATGTTGAATGCTCACTCTGTGTGCACCCCAGCATCATCCTGGACCCTCTATGAGCATCAGCTCATTTACTCTACAGCTGCTGGGGAACGGGGCTGACCCTTGGTTGGTACGCACTGGTGGGCTTGCCTCACCAGTTCTCAGCACCTCTGATGAGTCATTGCCCATGCCCACGGCCACTTGACAAGAAAGTGGCAGAGCCAGGATTTGCACCCAGTACTCTGGCTCCAACATCCATGAGTCTAACCACTCTGCTCCACCACAGGTCCTGCCCCTCATTTGAGAAGCAAACTGGAGGAATGAGATAGTGAGAGGCAGTGCATCTTCATCCCAGAGCACCAAGAACCCTGGACCTTTAGAGTTAGAAACGACCTTATAGTTTATGTTCTCACTCATCTCAGTTCACAGCTGAGGAATCTAAGGCCTGAAATTAAGAAATTAATTGAAGTTGAATTAACTGCAATGGACAGTTTAAGTGATTTACACAAGGCTATGGAGCTGGGGTGGCAAAGCCATGGGGGATGTTGCGGTCTTCCCACCTACTCAGCTAAGAAAACTCTCTCTCAGCTTTCCCACCTCTCAAGGGTACAGCCCATGGCATGGGCTGAATTGTGCCCCTCGTATTCACATGTTTAAATTCTAAGCCCCTGTACCTCAGGATGTAACCATATTTGGGGATAGGGCCTTTAAAAAGGTGATTAAGGTGAAACAGACTGACAGGGTGGGGCTCTAATCCAGTATGATGGTGTCCTTATAAGAAGAGATGAGCAGACACAGAGCAAAGGCCATGTGAAGACACAGCAAGAAGGTGACCTTCTGCAAGCCGAGGAGACAGGCCTCAGGAGAGACCAAACACCTTTATCTTGGACCTCTAGCCTCTAGATCTGTGAGAAAAGAAGTTTCTATTGTTTAAGCCACCCAGTGTTAGGTATTTTGTTATGGCAGCCCGAGCAGGCTAATACTCAGATCAGCCACACGCCGTAGAAACTGGACTGGAGGCAGCTAGCCCACGGACCAGATTCCTGGGGTTTCCCAGAGGAAGAAATGGAGTTTCTAAATAATTTTCAATGCCTATAAAAGCCCAAGGGAAGTGTACAGAATACAGTCTAACTAATTTCAGGTTTCCTTGTTTTTGGGTGGAATTATACCAAGTTGATACGCTAACATTAGCTACTTCCCATTCATCTGAAGCTTTAATTAGCAACAAGTGTCTTTGACTAATTTAAAATGAGAAAACTATTTATCATTTGATAAAGTTAATTTGTTTGGTAAATAAAAACCTCAGGCTTTTTGATGGAGAGAAGGTTGACTAGGAATCACTGCTTTGAGCCCCAAATTCCTTTTTTGGGATCCTTCAAGACCCATGCTGTTTAGTCCTCTTCAAGTTGCTACAGCCCTTTCAGGGGTGAACTGAGCAAATTACACAGCTTTAGTCATTTGTCACATCAAAGGTGTTGAGAGCCATCGTTTTCAAATCTGGGAGTATCACTGACATTTGCTAGATGCTATACATCGCGTTATTTTCCAGAAAGTCAATGAAATTTTAAGTGGAAATGATCCCAAGTGTATTAAACAGGGTTCTCCAGAGAAACTGAGCCAACAGGATACATAGATTTATTATGAGGGATTGGCTCACGTGACTGTGGAAGCCAAGAAGTCCTACGATTTCCCGCCTCTCTGTAAGCTAGAGAGGCCCAGAAAGCTGGTGGTGTAGTTCTGGTACAAACTCAAGGCCCCGTCTGAGTCTGAAGGCCTGAGGACCGGGAGCACTGACGTCCAAAGGCAGGAGAAGATGGATGTCCCAGCTGAAGCAGAGAGAGGGAATTAGCCCTTTCTCTGCCTTTTTGTTCTATTCAGGCCTTCAACGGATTGGACAATGTCCACCTGCCTTAGTGAGGACAATTTTGTTTACTTCATCTACAGATTCAAGCTAATCTCTTCTGGAGACACCCTAACAGACACACCTAGAAATGTGGGCATCCCTTAGCCCCGTCAAGTTGACACATAAAATTAACCATCACATCAAGATGACAAAATATGAAAAGAGCCTAATTCAACAGGTGGATGGACCTAGCTCTTTAACCAAATAGAAGCAAAATAAAAAAGCCACAGCACCCAGTACCTATACCAGGGTATCAAGAACCTTCAGTAGAATGTACCTCAAAGTTTGAGAAACAGTACTTTAAGCAGAAATGTACATTTTATTTAGAAAATAATGGCAAATGTATGAAGAACACAAACTTCTATTAAGAGCAGAAGTTTATTAAATGCTTTATAGTAAAATATTGAGCCCACTGTATTACAATACACAGGCCTGATGTTCTAACAAGTAACACTGTGCCTCAGGCAAGCTCATGACGCCAACACAGGGGGAATCGTGGGGAGCTACAAACAGAAATATATCTTCCTTCTCCTCTTCCATAATATCTGCAACACTGATGTTCAGAAACATTTACACATTGGGGAAAACTTGTAAAATTTCCTGAGTATTCCATGAAACAATTCTTAAAATTATGTTACCTTAATGGAAAACATGAAAATTTTCTGATGAAAAATCTATTTTAATATTTATAATTTTCAATAACTGAGAACCACAATCCTAAATATTTATTACACCATAAGAAAGTCTTTGGAGTCCTCATAAGGTTTTCCAGCACAAAGTAAATTTCAAGGCAATTTATCAAGGACTAATTTCTCTTGAACCACCAAGTTAGTGATATGCGAAGATAAAAAGAAATGTCAAGGTTAGCTGATTATTTTCCAAATAACAGGATCTAAAAAATATTGGGGGATAATAAGGATGTGGGAATGAGTAGATAGTGGGTAACAGAGACGACCTGGAAAAGGTACAGAGACTATCAACATTAACTAGCATATAATGTATTTTAATTCATTAGTCAATATTTTCTTCATGGATATAATTACTTTAAGATAGCATTTCTAAAAACTATATTGGTTCATTCATTTTTCAAGTCAGCTGCAAAGAAATTTTGATTCTGAATATCTAAAATTATAGCTATTTACCCCTAAGAATATCTGGCATTCTCAGCCATGGTTCTTGAATACATGGTTTCTTGATAACATATCACTAAAAATAGAACTGATTTTGAAAAAAATACTATCTTCCTAGAATTCCGAGTAGAAGTCATAATTGACTTGATCAATTCATATCAATTAGCTCACACAGAACTAAACCAATTTAACCAATTCATATTATTTAGCTCACACAGAAGCTAGATCTTTTCCATTTTAAACAATTTAACCAATCCTATATAAAAGCAACTATTCAGAAAATCACATCTTGATTTGCACTCACACTCATTTATAAATACACGTTGAATCTTGGGCTGGAATTTGGTACTTCTAGTCCACACTTGGTACCCTACCTTTTGCTAACTGGACACTTCGTTCTATAAATATGAGCATCAATGAAAGAACTTAAAAGAAAAGAAAAGGAACTTTAATTCAGATGGAAGTATTTTGAATTCATATTAATAAAATATCATGAGTGGAAAGAGATCATAAGCTTTCAAATAAGTGGGAAAAATAAAATCATATGTGATAATATAGAATACTGCCATCATAAGTAACCAGAGCATACAACCATCTCCAGAGAATTAAGTAGCCAGGTCTAATACACTACAAACCATTTGATTAAAAAGGCTTACAAGCAATGTTTAATGAGGAAACACTAGTGAAAATAGTTTTAAAATATATAGCCTTGTAAAATGATATGTTTTTTAACATTAAAACCTTGTTTCAGAAGTTCCTCGCTTTAGGTTGTTACTCAAAAATTCATCATGTTCAAAACTCAAATTATTGTGAGATCTTGAAATCATAATAAGCTTCTCCTTATTGGTAAAGTCTTTTTTGATTGTGGCTTGGGGCACGAGCAATCGCTCCATCGGGTCCTCTTTGTTCTCTAGTTTCACGTACCCTTTGCTGTTGCTTCGATCCAACCGAGGCCAACTTGGATGTTTCCGTTGTTCTGCCTGAACAGTCAGGGTGGAGGGACCCCGGTCTAAGTCTAAGGACTTTGAATGCGACGAGAGCAAATGCAAGGATGTGTTGGACCCAAACTGTCTTCTAGCAGCCCCAGGAGATAAGAGCTGTCCAGCCCCAGCTCCAAGGGCCACAGAGGACTTGTACTGACTTGACAATGACTCCCCAACGGAATTATTCCGCGGGAGCATTGTGCTGACGGGCTGGAAGGACTCAGCGGTGTTGGGCAAAGGGACCACGAGGGAATCCATTGACAAATTCCTTGACCTACTTTTGAGGTTCTCAGCATCCTCCGTGATGCTATCTATACTGGGCTCATCAATAACACAGTTATTAAGTTTGATCACAGGCAACGTGAATGCACTGATGGATGATGACACAATCGACTTGGTTTCACATTTCTTAGGGCCGCTGGTCTTATCATCGGTTGTCTTGGAAGGAGGTGGATAGAGGCCAAAGACAGAGACAGAGCTGTCAGAGGACAAAGGTGGCATAAGATGCCCCAGACTTTTGCTTTCATTTAGCACAAGCTCATCCTCCTCGACAGAGCTGTCCATCCGAAAACTGCTCCTAAAACCTGAGAAAGAGGCAATGGTATTTGCTGCCAGTCTTGAGGTACAGGAGCTCCCATTTTGTTTGACTTCTGTTTCTCCCATCAAACCAGTGTAGATGCCATTCATATGCTTTTGCTCCTTGATCCTTAGCGTGTGGATGTCGATGACGGTGGAATAGATATCCCTCATGTGTATGATTTTGGTTTCTTTGTCACGGTTCTCATGAAGAATGGCATTAGCACAAATGAAAATGAAGATGCCAATCCCCATTGTGAAAGGGCCAAGCATTTTCATTTTATCAGAATGTAAATGTTGCTCAAAGAAGCGAACCACCACACCGCCTTGGTTCCGAATGACCTGAGTTTCGTTCGTTGACAGTGTTGTCTCCGCATCAATAAAATGTTCTTTTTGGGGCCAATATCCAAGGACTGCCATTGCAATTCCTACAATGGAGATAAGCACTCCCAAAATGAGGAAAAAACCAGATGGGGAATAAAGCCGGATTTTGCCTCGAACAACCACGACATCAGCCCGAGGCCGACGCCTGACTGGTTTCTTTTCTTGAGCAGCAGGTGATGGGCTGAGGTTAACATGATGCTGTGATCTGGCAGAGTCTTGCCTCTTCAAGGCAGCCAGACCGGTTATCACTCCTCCAGTTGCTATCATAGCTTGGTCTTTTATTCTGAAAAGAAGGGAGAAAGGTAATCTAAGTATGTTCTGGGGTATGCTCACCAATTCAGCAATTATTTATATATTTTTGTTATTGTTGTTGCTTCGTATAACGAAATGGGACACAAGAATATCTTTTTAATTGACATAGTTTGGGTAGAAGTTTTGCTTATTGACTAATGTAAAATTCTGGAGATTCCCTTTTTTGGCTGAATTAGTGTTTCCATTATTAATGAGATGCGAGCTCAAGGTGTACTTTACTTAAATAATTTTATCATTTATTATGTAAAATAGTCCCCTGGTCCCAAGACACATTCTCTCTCTCTCTCACACGTGCATGCGTGCACACACATACATACACACACACACACACACACACATACCTCATCCTTCATTATTTGTTTTATTTCAAAGAAATGGAAAAATCCAGAACACTTAATAGGCCCCCCAAAAACCCTAGACTTACAAAGAGAATACAGTCCAGCAATTTATGATTCTAAGACCAGTCTTGTGACAGTCACTAATGAACTCTTAACTACCACATTTAATATCGCCCTCTCAATTCTCATCTTCCTTACTTCTCTGTTTCCATAGATATTACTGGCCTCTCCTTTCTTGAGACTCTCTTCTCCAGTCTTTTATGATACTGAGTCTTCCTGGCTCTTCCCTGATCTTGCTGACTATTTCAGTTTTGGCTCATCTTCCCTCACCTAAAAGGAGACCACCTTCCCCCGAGGGTCCTGTCCTTGGCCATCTTCTCTTTACACTCTCTCTTGGCATCCATATCCACTTCTACACCTTCCACCCTTTCCTTTATGCTAATGAGTCCCAAGCCTATATTTCAAGTCATAGCCTGAGTTTCAATTTCACATTTCAACTCTCCGTCGGGGAACACATGTATATACATTTGTGCACTGCTAGCAAAGCTGAACTCTCCTTCCACCACACACCACACAGAGCTGAATTCTCCTTCCACCGGCACTACTTGACTTGTCTGACTTTTCTGATGGTGTCAGTTCTCAGGCTTGACTCTTCATAGTTATCTTTAACTCCACCCTTTCTTCTTCCTCTCATCTTCCAATCAGGTTCTAAATCCTGGAAATTTTCACCACCATCAATTTCACCACTCTGTTCCAACCCTCCTCTTCCTAGCCTAGTGCAACTCTTATTAACTCTTACTAGACCATTATAATAACCTCCCAACCAGTCTTCAAAACTCCAATTTCTCTTTCTCCACAATCAAGCTTACATACGGAGGGCAGGTTATTATCCCAAAACACAGCTCTGGAGTTGTTTAAAGAGTGGAATAATGGATAAAATAATCCCCACTACCTACCAAAGTTTAATCTGAGATTTCAGACTTAAATTTATCTTTATCTCTACTCTTCCCTTTCATTTACATAAAACCAAAACCAACAATATTCCCTGTGCTCCGTACTATACTGTTTCTGAGACTTTGTTAATAATGTTTCATCTGTCTAGATCCCCCTTCTTCTCCCCCTAATTTCACATATTAACATCTGGCTAGTCATCAAAGCTCATATCCCACTTCCTTTATGAAGGCTTCTCTGGTGGACTCAGCAAATTCCACAGAGTTCTCATTCCTCAGAGCATTTTTTTAGCAAGTTTTCTACAGCACTCACCATATTATAACATCTTGGTTCTTTCACTTCCTGTGGTCAAACATCAAGTTTAATTCATCTTTTTATTACCATAAACATTCAATATAGTACCTTGTACATAGCCAGTGGTCAAGAAATATTTGCTAAACCACTCAGTAAGGAAGTAATCCTTTTCCTGAGATTAGCTGGATGACCATCATATTACTATACTAACCTTCCTAGTTAAAAATGTGAACAAAGAGGGGAGAAGAGCCAAGATGGCGCCGTGAGTAGTCCTCTTTGTCTCTCGCCCTTCGAGTCTACAATTATTTGGACACTTATCGCTTGACAAAGGATATCCAGACAGCATCTCAGGACGTCTGAGACACCCACGCGACTATACATCGGAAGACAGATGGACTTTCCTCCGGGAGGATGTGGAAATAGGTGAGGGCTCCCCGACCCCGACGGGCAGCCTGGTACCCGCAAGCGGCTTTCTTCCAACGGACGCCCCCAGAGGATCCACGCACGTCTAGGGCAGGAGCGAGAACACAACAGAGGAGCGATGGTGGAAACAGGTGACCAGAACCCTACCTAAACCCCCTGCAATTACTCCTAAACGCAGAGGGAAACTTTGGAGTTGCACACCTGAGCCCGTGGGGAGAGTCTCTCCCCGCCATTGGCGGGGGGATCCAGCCTGGTGCTCGGGGCGCCCGGAGGGTCCCAGAGAGAGACACGGAGGGCACGGAGATCTCCCAGCTGCCGTTGCCCGCCCCGTGGGACTAGGGATTGCCGGAGATCTCGGAGAGGACCGGGGCGGGGGGAATTTTCAAAGGCCGGTTCTGCGACCCGGAGGGGAAGCGCCGGAGCTCCACCCGGGCAGCAGACAAAACTCTCTGTCTGCCGTTAGCAGAGGGGCCACGCTGAGCATTCACGGCTCCGGCAGAGGCCCGGAGAGAATCCCTGAGGGCGGGGCGACCCCCAGCTGCCGTTGCCCGCCCTGTGGGGCTAGGGATTGCCCGAGATCTCGGAGAGGACCGGGGCCGGGGGAAGTTTCAAAAGGCCGGTCCTGCGACCCGGAGGGGAAGCGCCGGAGCTCCGCCCGGGCAGCAGACAAAACTCTCTGTCTGCCATTAGCAGAGGGGCCACGCCCAGCATTCACGGCTCCGGCAGAGGCCAGGAGAGAAGCCCTGAGAGCGGGGCGACCCCCAGCTGCCGTTGCCCACCCCGTGGGGCTAGGGATTGCCGGAGATCTCAGAGAGGACCGGGGCGGGGGGAACTTTCAAAAGGCCGGTCCTGCGACCCGGAGGGGAAGCGCCGGGGCTCCGCCCGGGCAGCAGACAAAACTCTCTGTCTGCCGTTAGCAGAGGGGCCACGCTGAGCATTCACGGCTCCGGGAGAGGCCCGGAGAGAATCCCTGAGGGCGGGGCGACCCCCAGCTGCCGTTGCCCACCCCGTGAGGCTAGGGATTGCTGGAGATCTCAGAGAGGACTGGGGCTGGAGAGAGTTCCAGAGACCCAGCTTAGCAGCCTAGGGGGAAACCCTACAGGCTCACAGCAGCCTTAGGGAAAGCCTCTGCACAGCACCAGTAGAAGGCACCCAGCCGCCAGCCACAAGGCTGGAAGACCCCAGGGCAAAAGCAGCATAGCTAGGTGTACTAACCACAGACTGTAGAAGATGCCAATAGCTCTCCTGCGACCTATAGAGGACAAGTGAGATTTGGTGGGTGCCGACAGCAACGGAGCGACAAATATAAGTGATCCCACCCCGGCTGCTGGAAAAGCCCATAACACCGTTGCAGACCCCAAGGAGAGAGCACATCTAGGTGGGCTGCAACAGTAGGCACCTGCAGCCTGAAGCCCCCCTGTGACGGCCCCCACGGCAGAGGAGGGAATCCAAAGGGCCACTGTGGCTACGAAGAGGGGCCCAGGCCCAGTTAGCAACTACGGACAGGATTCCTGGTTGGTGAAATATAAACAGCTGCTCCTCCCACCGCAGCAGCTGAAACAAGTGAAAGGAGCAACTAAACTCTATTTCCATGCGGAGGCATAAATCAACAACATCAAGCAATATGAAAAAATACATTAAATCTCCAGAACAGAAAGAAAGCAACAAATATACAGAAAACAATCCCAAAGAAAATGAGATGTATAACCTAAATGACGATGACTTCAAAACAGCCATCATTAAGATTCTCAATGAGTTAAGAGAGAATTCTGACCGACAACTCAACGAGTTCAGGAGCCATGTCACAAAAGAGTTTGATACGATAAAGAAGAACCAAACAGAAATATTGGAAATGAAGAACACAATAGAGGAGATTAAGAAAAATCTAGATGCTCTGAACAGTAGGGCCGATAATATGGAGGAAAGAATTAGCAATTTGGAAGATGGCAATATAGAATTGCTGCAGGCAGAGGAGGAGAGAGAAGCAAGACTTAAAAGAAATGAAGAAACTCTCCGAGAATTATCAGACACAATTAGGAGATGCAACGTAAGGATTATAGGTATACCAGAGGGAGAAGAGAAGGAGAAAGGGGCAGAAAACCTATTCAAAGAAATAATGGCTGAGAACTTCCCAAATCTGGTGAGGGAGATGGATCTTCAGGTGACAGAAGCCAATAGATCTCCAAACTTTATCAATGCAAGAAGACCAACTCCACGGCATATAGTAGTGAAGCTAGCAAAAGTCAACGACAAGGAGAAAATATTAAGGACAGCCAGGCAAAAGAAACTAACCTACAAAGGAACCCCCATCAGGCTATCAGCAGATTTCTCAGCAGAAACTTTACAGGCTAGAAGAGAGTGGAATGATATATTCAAAAATCTGAAGGACAAAAATCTACAGCCGAGAATTCTCTACCCAGAGAAAATATCCTTCAAATACGATGGAGAAATAAAAACTTTCCCAGATAAACAAAAATTAAGGGAGTTCATTGCCACAAAACCTCCTCTTCAGGAAATCCTCAGGAAAACCCTCATTCCTGAAAAATCCAAAAAAGGAAAGGGGCTACAAAACCAAGAGCAGAGGAGATAAGTAGAAGGACAACAACAGAGAGTAGCAGCTCTACATCAGAACAGATTAAACCATGGGACGAGAAACAAAGGAAACTGAAAAAAACCGGAAAACAAGACACAAAATGGGAGTGGTAGGCCCCCACGTCTCAATAATCACTCTAAATGTAAATGGATTGAACTCCCCAATCAAAAGACACAGAGTGGCAGGATGGATCAAAGAACAAGATCCAACAATATGCTGCCTCCAGGAAACACACCTCAGCCCCAAAGACAAACACAGACTCAGAGTGAAGGGATGGAGAACAATACTCCAAGCTAATAATGAACAAAAGAAAGCAGGTGTCGCTATACTAATATCAGACAAGGTAGATTTCAAAGCAAAACAGATAAAGAAAGATAAAGAGGGACAGTATATAATGATAAAAGGGACTCTCCACCAAGAAGACATAACACTTATAAATATATATGCACCCAACACAGGAGCACCAAAATTTGTAAAGCAACTCTTAATAGAACTAAAAGAAGACATCAACGACAATACAATAATAGTAGGGGACCTCAACACACCATTAACACCAATGGACAGAACATCCAGACAGAAAATCAACAAGGAAATAATAGAATTAAATGAAAAATTAGACCAGATGGACTTAATAGATATATATAGAACACTTCATCCAAAAACAGCAGGTTACACATTCTTCTCAAGTGCACATGGAACATTCTCAAGGATTGACCATATTTTGGGAAACAAAGCAAACATCAATAAATACAAGAGAGTTGAAATAATATCAAGCATCTTTTCTGATCATAACGCTATTAAACTAGAAATCAACTACAAGAAAAAAGCAGAGAAAGGTGCAAAAATGTGGAGACTAAACAACACGCTTCTCAACAAACAATGGATCATTGAAGAAATTAAAGAAGAAATCAAATATTATCTGGAGACAAATGAAAATGAGAATACGACATACCAAATCATTTGGGATGCAGCAAAAGCAGTCCTAAGAGGGAAATTCATCGCAATACAGGCTCACCTCACTAAACAAGAAAAAGCTCACGTAAGCAACCTCAAACGACACCTAACAGAACTAGAAAAAGAAGAACAAACAAAGCCCAGAGTCAGTAGAAGGAGGGAAATAATAAAAATAAGAGCAGAAATAAACGATATTGAAACAAAAAAGACAATAGAAAGGATCAATGAAACAAAGAGTTGGTTCTTCGAAAGAATTAACAAAATTGACAAACCCCTAGCCAGACTCACCAAGAAAAGAAGAGAGAAAGCACAAATTAACAAAATCAGGAATGACAGAGGAGAAATCACAACAGATACCAATGAAATACAAGAGATCATAAGAGAATACTATGAAAAACTATATGCCAACAAATTGAACAACTTGGAAGAAATGGACAAATTCCTAGACTCCTACAATCTCCCCAAACTGAATCAGGAAGAAATGGAGAATCTGAATAGACCAATCACAAGTAAGGAAATAGAAACGGTAATCAAAAACCTCCCCAAAAACAAGAGTCCAGGACCAGACGGCTTCTCTGGAGAATTCTACCAAACATTCAAAGAAGACTTAATACCTATTCTCCTCAAACTGTTTCAGAAAATTGAGAAAGATGGAGAACTCCCTAACACATTCTATGAAGCCAACATCACTCTGATCCCCAAACCTGACAAGGACAACACAAAGAAGGAGAACTACAGGCCGATATCACTGATGAACATAGATGCAAAAATCCTCAACAAAATTTTGGCAAACCGATTACAGCAATACATCAAAAAGATTATACACCATGATCAAGTGGGATTTATACCAGGGACACAGGGATGGTTCAACATCCGCAAGTCAATCAACGTGATACACTACATCAACAAAATGAAAAACAAAAACCACATGATCATCTCAATAGATGCAGAGAAAGCATTCGACAAGATCCAACACCCATTTATGATAAAAACCCTCAGTAAAATGGGTATAGAAGGAAAGTACCTCAACATAATAAAGGCCATATATGATAGACCCACAGCCAACATCATACTCAATGGACAAAAGCTGAAAGCCATCCCTCTGAGGACAGGAACAAGACAAGGGTGCCCACTTTCACCACTCCTATTCAACATAGTACTGGAGGTGCTGGCCAGAGCAATTCGGCAGGAAAAAAAAATAAAAGGAATCCAAATAGGTAACGAAGAAGTAAAACTCGCGCTGTTTGCAGACGACATGATCTTATACATAGAAAACCCCAAAGAATCCACAGAAAAACTATTAGAAATAATCAACAACTACAGCAAAGTAGCAGGGTATAAAATTAACGTGCATAAATCAGTAGCATTTCTATACACTAACAATAAACTAACAGAAAAAGAACTCAAGAACTCTATCCCATTCACAATCGCAACGAAAAGAATAAAATACCTTGGGATAAACTTAACCAAGGAAGTGAAGGATCTATACAATGAAAACTACAAGACTTTCTTGAAAGAAATTGACGATGACATAAAGAGATGGAAAGACATTCCTTGCACATGGATTGGAAGAATAAACATAGTTAAAATGTCCATACTACCTAAAGCAATATACAGATTCAATGCTATCCCAATCAGAATCCCAAGAACATTCTTCACAGAAATTGAACAAACAATCCTAAAATTCATATGGGGGAACAAAAGACCACGAATTGCTAAAGCAATCTTGAGCAAGAAAAACAAAGCCGGCGGAATCACAATCCCCGATTTCAAAACATACTACAAAGCTACAGTGATCAAAACAGCATGGTACTGGTACAAAAACAGGTCCACAGATCAATGGAACAGAATTGAAAGCCCAGAGATAAAACCACACATCTATGGACAGCTAATCTTCGACAAAGGAGCAGAGGGCCTACAATGGAGAAAAGAAAGTCTCTTCAACAAATGGTGCTGGGAAAACTGGACAGCCACATGCAAAAGACTGAAAATCGACCATTCTTTTTCACCACACACCAAAATAAACTCAAAATGGATCAAAGACCTAAAGATTAGGCCTGAGACAATAAGTCTTTTGGAAGAGAATATAGGCAGTACACTCTTTGACATCAGTTTCAAAAGAATCTTTTCGGACACTGTAACTCCTCAGTTGAGGGAAACAATAGAAAGAA
Organism: Equus quagga; assembly: GCF_021613505.1. Lineage (NCBI taxonomy): Eukaryota > Metazoa > Chordata > Mammalia > Perissodactyla > Equidae > Equus > Equus quagga. The sequence goes on from NC_060277.1 coordinate 6,998,812, forward strand.
TAAACAAATGGGACTTCATCAGACTAAAGAGCTTCTTCAAGGCAAGGGAAAACAGAATTGAAACAAAAAAACAGCTCACTAATTGGGAAAAAATATTTACAAGCCACTTATCCGACAAAGGGTTAATCTCCATAATATACAAAGAACTCACACTGCTTAACAACAAAAAAACAAACAACCCGATCAAAAAATGGGCAGAGGACATGAACAGACATTTCTCAAAAGAAGATATGAATATGGCCAATAGACACATGAAAAGATGTTCATCATCGCTAATCATCAGGGAAATGCAAATCAAAACTACACTAAGATATCACCTTACCCCCGTTAGATTGGCAAAAACATCCAAAACCAAGAACGACAAATGTTGGAGAGGTTGTGGAGAAAGAGGAACCCTCATACACTGTTGGTGGGAATGCAAACTGGTACAGCCACTATGGAAAACAGTATGGAGATTTCTCAAAAAGTTAAAAATAGAAATACCCTATGACCCAGCCATCCCATTACTGGGTATCTATCCTAAGAACCTGATATCAGATATCTCAAGAGTCCGTTGCACCCCTATGTTCATCGCAGCATTATTTACAATAGCCAAGACGTGGAACCAGCCTACATGCCCAGAAACTGATGATTGGATAAAGAAGATGTGGTATATATACACAATGGAATACTACTCAGCCATAAAAAAAGACGAAATTGGCCCATTCACAACAATGTGGATGGACCTCGAGGGCATTATGTTAAGCGAAATAAGTCAGTCAGAGAAAGACGAACTCTATATGACTCCACTCATAGGTGGAAATTAGTATATTGAGAAGGAGATCTGATCGGTGGTTACCAGGGAAAAGGGGGGGTGGGGGGAGGGTACGGAGGGGGAAGTGGTGTACCCACAACATGACTAACAAAAATGTACAACTGAAATTTCACAAGCTTGTAATCCATCATAACATTAATAAAAAAAAAAAAAAAAATTAAGTAAGAGAAAAAAAAAAAAATGTTTCATGATGGAACGGAGCCAGCAATTATTCTTTTATCAAAGATTGGTTTAGATTGTGAACAAAAGTGTTTTATCTTTTAAGGCACCTTTTGGAGGATAGAGGATAGGCAAAGTAAATTTTACCAGAATTTTTTTGGAGGGGGTGGTAAGTGAGGAGGATTGGCCCTGAGCCAACATCTGTTGCCAATCTTCCTCTTTTTGCTTGAGGAAGATTGTTGCTGAGCTAACATCTGTGCCACTCTTCCTCTATTTTATGTGAGATGCCACCACAGCATGCCTTGAGTGGTGCTATGTCCGTGCCCAGGATCTGAACCTGTGAACCTCGGGCCGCCAAAGTGGAGCACGCAGGAACCTAGCTAATACACCACCAGGCCCGCCCCCTTACGGGAAATTTGAATATAATAGAACTTTGTATTCAATACAAAAGCTGTTGTGGAAAACTGTGAATATCCTTCTTATTGGCATCTAATAGAAAAATATGAAAGAAATCAGAAATTTAACTCTATGTAGTTTGTCCTTCAGTAAAGACTGAAAGTAGGAGCTCATATATTAAAATAAAATTTTAAAAATGGTTGACTAATTATTTCTTAGCAGGAGCAGAACAGGTCCTCTAAGTTTTTGTTTGTTTCAATTTTTTGAAATTATATTATGATCTTACATATAACCTGTGTGATTATATTGTCGAAAAGACCATTGAGGTCCATGGTGGGTACTTGTGAAATATGACCTTTGATTAGTTATGTTATTACTATATAAAATTTTTCTGCTATTTATTAAACACACAGACTCTGCCTAGAGAGGCAGGTCCATTGTTTATTATGCCAAAAAAAAAAAAAAAAAAAATGTGAACAAAGAAAATTAATACCAAGACAAAAAGCAACATTTTGTGAGTTGGTAAAATATTTGTCATTATTTGTTATGAATCGTTCTCAAGCTGCCAAGTCTGGCTGGTGGGAAACGCAGGATATTTTAAGACTCACAAGGTCTCTGGCAAATTTCTGAGAGGGTTTTGTTATGGCATCAAACCTCATCTTGCAAAATCAACCTCTCCTTCTGAATTGCTATTTATGATTTCTGAATTGTGTTTAAAGAACAGGGTTGTGGACGGCATCTACAGTTTTAGCTAGCTGAACAAGCTGGTGAGTAAATCCAGTCTCCAGGGAAATTTTAACTAGGATTAAAATATTTAATGTTGGAAGAACAAACGATATCATAACCCACGGCTCTAGTCTGCACAATTTATCAAAGTATACATACTACCACTCAGGACTTCTCCCAAATCTTGGATAGAACAAAGCTTAGTGTCAACCTATGGATTCTAGAACCCAAACCAGTTTCAAATGTTTGAATAAAATGCTTAGATTGGATAGCAGCCATCTAACTCAGTTATTCCCATATGGCAGGATAGGGATTTAGACTGAAATCCTTCTGAATAGAATGAAAACAAGGGCAAAAAGCTTTTATCTGGTTTAAAAGCAACCATGTTGAGTTACCCTTCCATCCAGATTCCTAGTCCTCCCCCACTTGTTAAAACATTTTCTGCTAGCATCCCCATTTTCCATTCCTGATGCTGATAGAAGAAAGGGGGCTGGAAGAGAGGCAATTATTTTGAGAAAGATAGATGAGGACAGGAAGTTGGGAAAGAGCGATGAGTGACTGGGCTCCTATGTGAGCAAGTAAAGCAGGTGAGCCCAGACAGCAAGATAAAGCAAGGTCAATTTGAGTGTGAAAATGCATAGAAAATGAGAGGAGAAAAGACTCCTGGAGGAGTTTAGAAATAAAGAATAGAATGAGGGGGCAATGGAAGGAGTACACATCTTCTTCAGCCCGACTATGCTGGCCAGGCCCCAAGGGACACCAAGACTCCCAAGGATTAGCAAGCTCAGGTTGGGGGCCAATGTCCTCCTTGAATGTGATTGAGGGCAATTCAATACTAAGACAACCCAACCCGACCTTGAGGGGAAAACAGGGGGGCACAAACTCAGTCCCGGCTTCAAGAGCTTGAAACCTAATGACGGAGCTAATCTATCTAAACAAAAGGGACTGAGAGAACCCATAGAGTGAAAGTCTCAATTATGGAGGGCCTTTACAGTAGGCTTCATGCATTCTGATATTTATCACAGGAAAAAAGTCAAGTGAGGGGCCAGCCTGGTGGTGCAGCAGCTGAGTTCATGCACTGTGCTTCAGGGGCTGGGTGTTTGCTGGTTCAGATCCTGGGCGCCGACCTACACACCGCTTGGCAAGCCATGCTGTAGCAGGCGTCCCACATATAAAGTAGAGGAAGATGGGTACAGATGTTAGCTCAGGGCCAAGACTCCTCAATAAAAAGAGGAGGATTGGCGGCAGATATGAGCTCAGGGCTAATCGTCCTAAAAAAAAAAAAAGTCAAGTGAATAGCATTTTGGAGAAGGTCAAGTGAAAGAAAGGCTGGAGGTCAGAGCTCCAGTGTGCCCTAAGCATACAGCTCAACCCTCGGGCGGAGACCAGGTAAGGCTGGAGAGGAAGAGGGCCAGGTCTCAGAAGGGGACCAGTGTCTTTCTCAAACTTGCATTTTACACTCATTCGCAGTGGACCCAGAGTAAGACACAAATACGTTGTCGTCATCTTAGGAAAATTAACCTCAACTTGTAGCTGAACGCAGTAATGAGAGGCTCATCCTGGGAAATAGCCTGAGGATGCTACAGGCAGTTTTGCTTACACCTGATGAGACTATAAAACCTGGAGAGAACATTGTAGTCTGCATCTTCAAACTGCAATGTCAACTTGGTCCAAAGTGTCCAGGATAAGCGAAATCAGCCTCTGTCTATGTTTTCATTTGTGCTGCCAAACTCCATCCCCTCCACCCTCACTTTGGTCACTTTTGGTTTTTTTGGTGGCGTGGAGGGCATGGGCGATAGAGACCCTGTTAACTACAGTCTCCTTTTCATAACAAACGACAGCATCTTCCTAAGTTTTAATAATAACAATGATAGCATAAGAGCTAACTCAGACTGCCCACGGTCTGGCACTATTCTAAGAGCTTTAGGTCTAAGAACATATGGATTCTCACAACAATTCTGGAAGCAGAGACAATAATATGAGCTCTGTTTTTCAGAGGAGAAAACTGATGCTCAGAGAGTTTAGGTAAGTTGCCTAAGGTCACACAGCTCGGCGGCAGCTCCAGAGTCTGTGGTCTTACAGAGTCTGAGATATGGCTAGACCTCCAAATTTGCTCTCACTCGAGGTTTTCTTTCCTTGTCAGTTTTCCTTATTTTGATTCGTGTTTCCATCAGAAAACCAGACCTTCAAGAATGCTGCTTTGCCTTTAAAACTGCAACTATGGACCAACCGACTTCCATTTCTCGAATCACACTGACATCCCAGGAAAAGCCAGGTGTAACAGATGAGGCTGAAGACGTGTCCTTGGGTGAGCATCAGGCCCCTCACACTGTGCAGATCTCCTCCAGCACAGGAAGGTGCTGACTCAGAGCACACCACTCCCCATCTCCACACTTCTCTTTGCTCCCTACCTTCCCTGACAGGGCAGGGCCGGTACTTATTTCTTCAAAGACCCAAGTGAAGAATTTTGCTACACCAAACTTCATTTTGTTAACTTGGGCACAGAGTTTTTGCTTATCAATTTCTCTGGAACCAAACCTTCATCCAAACTTTTAGAACTTGAAGATCAAGTATAGAGCCCAGAGCCCTGTGGTATTTCACTAGACACCTCCTCCTAGGTGGACACTGTTAATTTGTGTAGCTATTCATTCATGTAATTGGTAAAAACTGATATCTGGCTTTGCAGAAGTATAGGGCTCAAAATAACGTTCTTTGGCCTCAAGAATATAATGATCAGCAATCATCTTTCTCATGAGGCCATTCAACTAGTTATAAATAAACCTAACTAGAGGGTTAGTCACACTCAACGTTTCCATATTCTCTAAAAAGATATCATGATTTTGTCAGGGCTGGCCCCACCGGTGGCTCAGTAGTTAAGTGCGCATGTTCTGCTTTGGCGGCCTGGGGTTCACTGGCTTGGATCCTGGGTGCGGACGTGGCACCACTTGGGAAGCCATGCTGTGGGAGGCGTCCCACGTATAAAGTAGAGGAAGATGGGCATGGATCTGAGCTCAGGGCCAGTCTTTCTCAGCAAAAAGAGGAGGATGGGCAGCAGATGTTAGCTCAGGGCTAATCTTCCTCGAAAAAGAAAAAAAAAAGATATGATTTTGTCAAAAGCAAACTAAAAGACAGATATACATAATATTCTTCTCCTGCCAAGCCAAAATAAAAATTAATTTGGATTAACTTTTGGTCACACTTTGATCATCCTATTTTCCATTCCTAATGTTCATAGATCAGCCACAATTATGCCAGCAACAGGTATCAAGATTACCAGCTCAAAATTTGTGCAACCTACCTTCACTGTGCAAACCAGGACCCTGTTGGACTATCTCCAGGCCTCTGCCATGCTACCCAGTCATTGCAGATCTCAGAAATCACCAGCAGGAATTCAGTCTCATTTTCTACCTTTCTCACTCCAGATGTAGACTCTTGCCTCATTCAAACACTCCATTACTGTCAGCTCACCTACCTTGGGCTCATCTTCCCCTCCGGACCATGTTTACTGCCCCTCTTGCAGCAGAAAGCTCTTTCTCCTTGACACGGAAGATTTCTGCCTTGTGTATCATATTAACACTAGATCAGCGCTTCTATCTTCAGGCTTATCCTCCCCTATTCTTGCTTCGATAATAATCTTAAAAGCCTTATTGTTGTTACCTTTTACTGTCTTTACAAGCTTAAACCCATTCTGGAATTTGCTTTTCATGGCACTAGTCCATACCAGTTTTCAGTCTTTAAACACTCACAGAAGTTTATTCCTGTACACTCAGGTCCTCTTCTGACCACACTGACCTACTTTTCTGACCACATTCTGAGCCTACCATACATCAGACATGGTTCTAGATGCATTCACACACTTATATCTAAGATGCTGATAGGGAAATAGGCCTGCAGAATTGAGAGACTTTAGAAGTCTCTGAATCCAGACATTCCTTTTCGCCAAGAAAGGACCAGGAATGTCATCTAAGATCCAACAATGAATTGGCAGAAAGAATAGGACTGGAATTCAAGTTTTCAGACTCCCAGTCCAACGTTCACTCTTGATTATATGTTCCTCTTTCTATTTTTTTTCACGTTATCCCAATACCTTGCAGAGGGCCTGGAATGTAATAAATACGTAAGTTCGTCTGTTGACTGTGAACTGACTTGATGGATGCTTGAAAAGACTGAAATGTGCTGGGCATAGGGGCACAGAGTTAATAATACCTGGTTTCTGATTGCACGGAATACAGAGTTCAGTGGGAAAGCAGTCAAAGTACGCATTTAAAATGAAATGAACTAATTGCTATGATGGAGTGATACTGGAGAATGCTCTTCCTCACTACCTGGAGAAATCAGGGGAGGCATCCCAGAAGCGGCAGCCGTTCATAGGGGCTTGGCGCATGAGTAGGAGCTGGCCATGTAGACAGATTCTAATTCATCCTGTCCTTCACTGTCTCACAAGGGTCCTTGTCCTATGGTTTTCTTCATCTTTTCAATAATAGGCTGAAGTATTCCTATTATTTTAAATATATTTGTATTGTCTTAGTTACATGCTTGAATTTTTATTCTTATCTTGAGGTTTAAAAATTCACCAGAATACGAGGTATCTGCCAAAAGGAAGTAAAAATTAATCTATGCCTTCAGGACCAAACAAAAACATTATATAAAAACCCCATGTGGTATGACAAATGTGACAGATGGAAACATTTTCTGTTCAAGCTAGAAAGAGTTTTAGGACTTTCTTCCCAGTAGAGACATTTTAAACTTTTAGAACAGGATTTTTAGTCTATATCTTTGCCAGAGCAGAAACAGAAAATGCATATGGGTGACTAATAGTTCAATCATATTAAGCTTTAAAAAATAAGAATAGACTGCAAATCATTTCTCTTTTTTTTTTTTTTTTTGAGGAAGATTAGCCCTAAGCTAACATCTGCCTCCAATCCTCCTTTTTGCTGAGGAATACTGGCCCTGGGTTAACACCTGTGCCCATCTTGCTCTATATGTGGAATGCCTGCCACAGCACGGCTTGATAAGTGGTGACTAGATCCTCGCCTGGGATCCGAACCGGTGAACCCTGGGCCACCGAAGCAGAGCACACAGACCTAACTACTGCACCACCGGGCTGGCTCCTAGAAATCATTTCTTAACGTATGGGCAGCATCATGGTTTTGCACATGAACACTGGAATCAGAGACACTTGATAGCCGTACAACCTTGGACAAGTTGTTTTAAACTCTTATCTCAGTTCCTCCATCTGTAAGATGGCAAAACCCTTCTTTAATAGACAGTATATAATACACTGGAGGCAGAAGACCTGGGCGAGGGGGCTTGATTCCTACCCACCTCTTAATAGCCACACTTGAACAACCGACTCAACCTCTTGGAGCCTCAGTTTCCTCATCTGTAAAGTGGGGATAGTAACAATACCTGTAAGGCTGTTGTAAAGCAAAGGACACAATGAATGCAAAGCCTAGCTCACTGTCTGGGAACTAAGGTCTACATTAGTAACATTAGTTGTGTCCAAGCATATGGTCATTTTGAGGACAAAATGAAGTAATATATATAAAATGTTTACTATAGTGTTGATAGTAGTAAATTCTCAATAAACAATAGCTATTATTATTAACTCCTCGTTGCTCAGTGATATTAACTCTTTTATTGCTTAGGTAAAGAAACCAAAATATATTTTAATATACTAAGTTAAATAATTAATGATGGCTCACTGTATATGGAGAGGAAAGTAGGACTATAAGTTTGTGCTGGGACCTAGAGTCAAAAACTATCTGAATGGAGTCTGTGTATTTTAGTGGCAGAAGCATTAATAATTCGGTAGAGGCAAAGAGTGGAGTTTATATAAGAGGCAGTTGGGAGATTCCAGAAAGAACAAAGTATGCCTTTCTGTATAATTCAGATTTGGAGACCTGTCTTGTGACAGAAAGTAACAGCAATAATAAAACAAGATCGAAAACCCAAACTGGTTGATCTGATGTTTTTCCTTGTCTTAATGATGCAATGGAATCAAACGATGAGCGGCCTGACCAATTCCGCGCGCACCATTCTGTTTCCATTGAGACACTCGGGTGTGAAACAGTCTGAAAACGAAGAGGAACACGGGGCCTGGGGACGTGGGGACCAGAGAAGATGCCATAAGGGGGACAGAACATGAAAATCTCCAGATGTTAATTTTGTGACAAGAAGTGTAAGCTCTGATTTTATGTACGTTGCGAGGACCTTTGCTGGTCTGCCTTGGAGAGAATGGTTTCATAATATTCAGTATAGTTCTACATTCGCATGAGTGCTGGAACTAAAAGGAAATACTGATTTTTTTTTAATAATTAGCAGAATGATACCCAAGTCACTAAATATAAAATATCACTTTGTGGTTAAGTATATCCTAAGCATGTAGAAAACGCTGGGAGTAGAGAATGCCCTTGGAAATCTATACCTGTTTTTTGTTACTGATGCTTTCAAAACCTGCCAGCCTGGAAAACTATAAAACATGGGCCCAAACCTATTATGAGCTGTGGGACAATGAAACGGAAGTGCTCATCAAGGACGAAGAGCCACGAAGCCCACAGAACACGGAAGACTTCAGGAGGCCAAATAACGGATCCATAATGAGCTGTTAGAAAAAAACCCTGCTGAGACCCTGTGGGAGACATTTTCTGCAGGAACAGAAGAAATTAGAAACCTATTTCCCCCAAGTAGAAATATGCTTCCTGCCCTGTACCCCAATCTTCAAATCTGGACAAGCTCTTATAATGACTGTCACACTCCCTGTTCACTGCATTTCCTGGCAGGAAGTCAACTTGAAATTGGTATAAAGAAGCTATTGCTAAAGAAGTCACAAATTTATTAAAATGCAGGAAATTAGCTGGGATATTCCTGAATAAAGAGCTGAAGTACTTAAAATCACAAATTGGATTTTTTATACAGGTCCTTCCTCTGCAGAGGAACATAGACGGTAACTTTACTTAGAAGTCTGGTGACCATGTTTTTGGAGACAACATTGGAAAATGAGACTCTAATAAGTATTCGTATCTTTTCCAGTGATTTTAAATGCCTAGAAAATCCTGGACATGCTGTTGGCATTCTTACACGACAAGGGAAAAGCTGGAGCATAGTAGTAAGTTTCAATTCTAGTGGCTCCACTTTATCAAAGGGCTTACATAAGTCTACCAGTTTTGTGAGTAACACAGCTGGGCCAATACTGTTAAAGATGCAAGAGGTCTTGCTTTCTTTTCTACTGCAAATAAGGAACCATCTCTCATCAGAGCAAAAACACTATGTAAATTAGCAAGGAGCTGTGTCATCTTTTAATCCACAGTGACACGCTGTACCTCAAATTTCTTAGGAAGTTTTCCAACCGATGGTAGGTCAAAGCTACATTAGCATTTTTAAAACCCTAGAAAAACATTAGAAAATAGTTCAAACTACACCATTTCCCCTGGAGAATTTTACCTTTTTTTCCCCGTAAGTAAAATCTGAGCAGGATCGCTCTTAAAGCAAGGAAGGGAGGCCTCATGAAGGATGGCAAGACCAAGTCCTCACCACTCACAAAAAGAATGAATCTACTAAGCTTAGAAATACCGAAGTCCTTCAGCATTTAAGGGGCATATTCTACAGGTCCTCTGGACAAACTCCACGAATGGTAAACGTATTGGAACAAAATAAGGGAGGCGGAGGGAATGCATGTGACTTTCTACGTTTGTCTTCTTCTCTGTCTTCTCCTACTTGTACGTGCAGTGGCAGCGACAACAATTGAGGAAAATAGAGATTTTTAGACTTCCAATTAAAAAAAAAAGGTATTTGTTAGTTAGCTTATCTTTCTCTCATCTGTCTCTAACTACTTGGAAACTATTTGTGCTCCTGGTAAAAACCCAACAGTACAAACCTTCCCTCCCTGGTTTCCTTGTTCCGCCTTCCAGAGAGAAGCAAAGTGCTGGATCTCTCATAGCTATTTCTGGAGAGGGAGGATTTTCTCATTTGGTTTTTAGAATGGATTTATACAAGCTCTTTACATATTGAAGAAATCAGCTCTCTGGAAGTGATATGCCTGGCAAACATTTAACTTACATTTTTACTTTTTTTGATTGTATTTCTTATTAAGCAGAAAATTTCAATTGTATGTGGCTAACCTTATCAGTATGTTGATTGATAGTTTCATGTAATCGTCAGGCAGACCTTCTACAATATAAGATTATATTTTTAAAATTCCATGTTTTCTTCTGATCATTTTATGATTGAATTCTCTTACATTTCAATTTTTCGATGTATCTAGAATGTCTCTTTGTGTAATTAGAGGTAGAGATCTAACTTGTTGGCAGGTACTCAATCTCTCCTCCTTTGGTTTGAAATGCTACCTTCATTACACATTAATTTCATTTATTTGTACTATCTACCAAATCTCATATGCATTTGAGTCAATATTAAGACTTACCATTCTCTTGCATTAATCTATTAATTTGCCAGAACAGTAACTGATTTAATTACTATTAGTATTATAATATACATTTGAATATCTGATAAAACCAGCCTATTCTCATTATTCTTTGTTAAAAGTCTCTTGTCTATTCTTAAACATTTTTTGTTGCCTATGAACTTTAGAATTTGATTTTTTAAAATTCTGGTTGGTATTTTTATTGGAATTATGCTAAATCTCTACATAAACATATGGAGAACTGGCATTGTTGTACCACTGTAACATTTTATCTAAAAAGTTTTCTTTTTTGTCACATTTTAAACATAGATCTTTCTCATTTCTTGTTACTTTTTGTTTCCTGGGTATTTTCTACTGGATTTTTATCATATATCAGTATGTTTTCTTTCCCGATCATTTCTATCTTCAAGTGGTTGCTGTTTGGATGGAGAAAGGCTGCTGATCTTTGTGCACTAAGTTTGTACTAAGCTACTTACCTGAACTCACTGTTCAAAAAAAAAAAGTTTTTCAGTTCTTTCTCTTAGGTGTTCTAGAAATACAATTATGTCATCCACATAGAATATTTTTGCCTCCTTTCCCGATTTGAAAGCTACAATTGCTATTTTCTAACTGTATCGCCTGCTCCCTGGAGAGCGAAGGTAAAGTCAACAAGGATGACAAGTTAACAACGTGGACATCCCTGCCTTGCTGCTGAATTTGATGGGTGCGCTTGCTGTTTTACCATTGAAGAAGTACTTGTCAATGCCTGCTTTATTGAGAGTTTTTACCTAGAATTTCAGGAGACAAAACGAATTGATTGAGAGCTGCTGCTGGAGAGGAAGACAGAGGAACGTCGACAGGAAGGGCAAAGGGCAGAGAAGAAGGAAGAGGGAGAGGTGGAGGAAGACAAGGAGAAATGTGTGCTGGGGGAGAAAACTATGGATGAATGCAAACGCTAACTATCTGAAACCAAGAATAACTCCCACATATTTTCTTCAAGGCCCTTATACTTCTTTCCATCTCTTCTTTTACAAAGCATTTCTCTAAAGACAGGAATCGTCCTCCTGGGACGGCTGGGATTAATTACTGAATCATCTACCACATCCTGACTCTAACTATATTAGCTGAAAGGGAAAAATTGAGGTGTCAGGAATATGAAAAAAGATTGGAAAGAATGCTTAGCAGTAAAAATGATTTCAAGGGAGGCCTAACCTAACAACAACAGAAGATCAAACAAGGTTTCCATGAACACCATTCACGCACATTTCCACTTTCTACAAGGGTGGGGTATTTTGGGATCATGCCTGAGATATTTTTAGCTTCAAATATCTGTTCTATTTTATAATGGTTGGCTTCACCGGTAATTTCCTGTGAGAGATAGCATCCAAGAGAAAAATGGACAAAAGGCGTTAATACTCAATTCATAGAAGAAAAACTACAAATGTCCAGTTAACAAATGAAAAGAGCAATTCAACAGTAAGCAAAGAAATGCAAACTAAAGCAATTTCAAAAGTAAAGATATAACTTCACTTACTAGTTGACAAAAATGAAAAAAAGGGGGGTTGACTATGACTATTATTGATGAGGTGTAAGAAAATAGACTCCAATGGACTGTCAATGAGATGACAAATTGGTACTTTTTTGAGGTTAATTTGGGATGACTTTCAAAAGTTTAAATGGCATCCCCTTTGCCGCTCCCACGTTTCACTTCTACGAACATATCCTCTAGAAAGAGTTGCAGAAGTCTTCATAAATGTATGCACGCAGCACTAGAGTAATGGGCACAGCCTGGAAACAACTTAGCTGTTTGTCAGCAGAAGACGAGCTAAGTCAATCGTGCTGCATCTATATAATAGAATATTATAGAGATATTAAAAACCATTAATATATACCAATCAGGAAAATTTTTCACGTTGTATTTTTCAGATTTTAGAACAGAAATAAAGAGTGAGATCCTGTTTATAACAAACATACAGAACACATGTTTGGATGTGCACTGAAGTGAGGTGGAAGGCAACATTACTGCGAACGGTGCTTATGCCGAAAAAGTAGGATTGTGGGCAACACCTAACAGAACGCTGCCGTATATAGAACCAAATTATTCACCTTTCTGCAAGGAACATGCACTGCTTTTATTTCATTTCCGCTTTGGAACTCTAATTAACACAGAGCAAAAACAAAAGGATGCTGAAAGCTTGGAAAATAAAGTAAAAAGCAAAGCAGCCTGATAGACATTTCGGTAGTTTGGTGGGCTTGCTAATTTAAAACAGGCGTGGTGTAGCCTTTGGGGCAAAAACGCAGAACCAGAGAAAATAGAAAATGGCTAAAATCACTAACCAGACTAAATCAGAAATTCAGGAATGAAAGATTTACTTATGATATAAATAATCTTGAGGCACAGAAAACAGTTCTACCCACCTGGGCAACCCCTGCATTTATTGGGTGCAAGGTAATGCAAAGGATGAATTAAAAACTGGCATCTGGCTTTAAGAAATTCATAATTCAGCATATGCCTGAGGCTAATGCTGTGTATCATAAAGTAAATCTGTTATCAGGATTGACTAGCTTCATCTGTGCCTGGGGCATCCTGACTTACTCACACAGCAACCTCCTGGTCTTCAGAGGGAGCTTGGCTTTTTTCTTTCCCCAGAGCTCAGTCCTCACTGATGATCTTCCGTTACTCTAACCTTATGACTTTGATTCACTTACGGAAAGGGGCTTCTTTCTGAGAATATTCCACAGCTGCAGAGTTATTACTCTCATCAAGCACGCAGCCACAGAGGCTGGACAGAGGCCTGCGGCTTCATTATAAGAGGGCAACTGAGATGGGCTCCAGAAAAGGTTCTTCCACGTAACCAGATTTACATGCATCTCCTCATAAAGATGACGGAGCAAGACTGAATTTTATTTAATGTTCGTGCGCTGAAATTAAATCTCTGTTCTGCCCCCTCCATTTACGCTGTTTCACCCTTGTGTGCAGCAGAGCCCTGTGTCTACAGAGACCCAAGAGTCACCCAGTGGGTGAGGGTGTGTCTTGGCAGGGCCTTATGGTAGGAGGGGGTGGGGTGGTGGGAAGGAGACTGTCCCCTCCACTCAGGGGTTACCCCAAGCGTGCCTTTTCCCCACTTAATTGGAACCTAAAGAAGGTATATATACATTGATCTTTGCTTCAAGGCATTAACATCCCTGGGCTTATTTAAGATGAGTTTATGTCAAGGTTGAGCTGTCCTATAGATTTACACAACTTCACTCTGAGTTTTAAAAATGCCTTCCATCTTGATTTTCTCCATCAAAATGAAACACTAGTAGGGTTATAATGATGAGTTTTTGATACGTGTATGCTTTTTAAACAAATACTTAGCATTTGTTTACATTTTTGATGCTCAATGATATCAGACACCCAGACAAAGATAACTCATTATAATGCTCTTAAGTATTTTTCAGATTTGCTGTAGTTACCTGCTAACCCTCAGATTTTATTTGTAGCCTTTTGGAGATTAACCAAACGTTTGTTGGCTTATTCACATACTGGCTCATTAATTCCTCATAACAACTCTGGAAAGTAGTTATCAACACCCCCGCTTATATGGAAGAGCTAAGAGTCCGGGAAGATGTGTGATTTGTCTCTAAGTAACTCTTTTACAGGCCTCCTGACCCAAGTTCTGACTGGACAACTTCTGCAGCCGTTACATTGCTTCTGAACTGGCTGTATCTGCAAAATGCAAATGGTGTAGAGAATTGAAGTGATTGTTCACCTTGTCCAGGCTTCCATATCCTTTGCTTTATATCCTATATTTATAGGGTGTCTTGATTATTTTTGTATTACTTTTTGAATGATGAAGAGGACTCTTCTTTCTTCCTAAATCCACATAAGATAATGAAATCAAGTAATCAAATAAATCAATAACCTTCCTAATTCTTCCACAACAATGTCAATAATTGATTCAAATTTCTGGCTCACTTTGGAAAGCAGAGTCTCACTCATCTCTATTTAGCTCTGCTTGGGCTGCTATTAATCCAGATCACGACTTATAATTATTTCAACCTCCTACGCTCCTTTATCTGAGGGATCCAGGCTTGTGATGGTTAACATTTATTTCTGCATCCAACAGATACTGGTTGAACACCAACTAGGTGCCAGAGCTCCATAAGTAACATCGACATCCTCTGTGCTCTTATCAGGCTGAGAGCAAGAAGCAGGGAGAGAAGCAAGTACTAAGAAGCCTTCTAGGCACAATGATGGGAGAATTCATGGGGTTCAGAGAAGGCCAAAAGGGGACAGCGACCTTAGTGGGTGGGGGGAGGCAGAGGGAAGGAGCAGGAGAGGTTTCATAAAGAAGGTGACCCTTAAGCTGTCTTCAAGGACAGAAGGAGGAAAAGCAAAGAGGCAGAGAGGAATTCCCATCAGAGTAAACAGAAGGAAGATGAGCCAGGGTATAGTACAAAGGGACTTGCACGAATTCAGACTGGCTGGGGGTTTAGACGTGAGAAGCCTAACTTTCTATCAGAAATTCCAAAACAGAAGACAGAAGTCTGCGGTAGAATCTCGAAGTCTCAGCTTATGGAGACACCAGTCGCCATCAGATCCCCCTCTAGTCCTGCCTGCTCGCCTGACGGTCTCCGGATGGTAGCTCCTTCCCATAAAATAGCTGAGGACTATACTGCTTAAAAGGTCATTTTAGGATTCGTTCAGATTTAAATGGATAAAGTCGACTAACCCAAGGTCTACAGCCATACTGAGATCAAAGTAAATATTAGTTAAATGGTGACTTTTTAATAACGATGAATTCCAGAAAGAAAGAAAAAAGCATTATTCTAAATGTTTCCCAAGACCACTGCCAAGAAGTTAAAATTATTTGTCTGGAGACTTTGGGGGGAAAGTATGAAAATTGAGAAGGAAGAATGAAAAATTAGAAAAGAGAAGGAAACTACTGTTTATTGAGCTTTGATTATTTTTTAGGAGCTTAATATATATTATTGTATTAAGTTTTCAGAAAAAGTTTGTGAGGCAGGAAATACTGTACTAGTTCATTGAGGCTCAAAGAGGGTAAGTAATTTGCTCAACACCACACAGCCAGGAAGTAGAAGAACAAGGTTTCAAATCCAGATCTATTTAGCTTAAAGAATATGCGGTTTCTTCTTTAATCACACTGCAGATTAACAGACATAGGATTAGGGGAAGGAGGCATAATTGGAAATGTTGAGTGAAAGCAAGGAGACAAGAGGGAGAAAGAGGAGTTCATGATTACGAATTTAGACTGCAGTGAGAAAAAATATGTTAAAGAAAGAAATGATATGCATCTCTGGATGGCATAGGACAGCCTCATGCCCTTGATAACGTGCAACTGTTGGTGACGACAAATGAGTTCAACTTCTAACCTTTATAAGAACCTACTTCTACAAAAATTATCAAAACTGTATGTGAGAAATTATCAAGTTCCTCAAAAAAAAATCACCCAATGCATAGATAAAATAAAGATCAAATATTCCAGAAAGCAAGTAACGATGGCAACACTCAATCTATTTAGTTTCTTATGCATCTTACTACTTTGAGACATATTTTTTGGTATTTTATCTCTTTATGGCTACAGACTTGACCATCTGTCTCCAAAACTTAGAGAAAGATATTAAAAAATGACTCATCGCCTTAAACTGATTGATAATATTTTTAAACTCAATCAGCTTAAAGATTTCATTTTTTCCCTAAAGTATCACATGAGAAGAATAAAATAGGGAAATATCAGCAAAAGGTTTTTTATTTGTTAGCAACGTTTATGTAAGTTTTTCTTTCTTTCCAGAGGGTAATTTCCAATACGTACTTTTTTCCCTTTCAGTTATATTAACACAATGATTTGACAAACTAATTATAGGACTTCCCCAATAGAGGATCACTTATAATCTGGACTTGCATTTCTTCAGCTCATGTGTGTCTTTATTCTCAAAAGTCAAATTACTTTGTTGTTACATCAAGATCAATTTAAGAGCTACAACTATGAATTTATAGCTTGAATCAGTCAACCAAATAATAAAATTCCTTGTACAAAACTGCAGGCACATTAATTTTATCTCCCACCAATACAGCTGAAGCAAGGCTTTTTTAATGCTTTCAAAAAGGCCAACAGGCTAACTAGCTAGATACCAGGAGTGTTACAAAAACACTCACACAAATTTCTTAAATAGTTGGTTAAAGGGCCCAAATGTCTTTGCTGTGGAGAAACCATGCCTTTAACTGTTCTGACCAAATACAGCCCTCATGAGTGTGGGGCAGGCAAATGCCTTGGCTTTCTCTCTCTCTAAGATCTTCTGGGACAAGACAATTCTCATGTGTAGGAATCCATAATCTGTCACAGTCAAAACAACCTTTGGGCAGCCACATAAAAGAGAACACTAGTATTGCGATATCAGAAGGACAAATAATCAGGATCAAAGCAACAGTTCAAAAGCAACTTGAAGGACTAGGCAAGTCCAGTACCTGAAAAGTAAGCAGCGCCAGGAAGACCAGGATATAGGGAGAAAGGAGAACTGGAGGTGTTCAGATAGAGCAGTGCTGCTCAAGGATGGTCCTCGGTCCAGCAACTCTGGGACAACCTGTGAGCTTGTTAGAAATGCAAGTTCATGGGCCCACTTCCGTCTGCTGGATCAGAACCCTGGGGCTGGCCAGCAATCTGTTTTCATGAGGCCCCCATGCCTCCCCTCGGTGATTCATACTGCTGATGGTTGAGAGCCACTGAGATGGAGGAATGTCCTCAACAGACCCAGCCTCTCCTCAGATGAAACAGCCGGGAGGAAACTGCTGACTGTATTTCTCCTAAAACAGGATTCTTTTTCAGGGGTGGAAGGAGGTAGAGAAGGGAATGCTATTGTTAGAGCAACGTGGCTCGAGGCGGCAACATCCAGCAGTGCTGTGGGGTCAAGGAGACTCCTCTTTGTTTCCCCAGTGGCCATGAAGGTTGGAAGAAAAAATGAGTGGGAAGGAAAAAAAAAATAAGCACAGAATTCCAGGGGCCCTTGCACTGTGGAACTGTCCCCTTGTGCTGTCTCTATGCCTAAAACTCCTTTAAACAGGGACAGTGTCTCTTGCACATTCTTTCTGTCCTTCATTCACAGTGAAGACCAGCTACGTTCCAGATGCCACCAGGCACTGGGGACCCAAGGCTAAAGGATGCAGGATGTCCACTTCAGAGGAGCTCACAGGCCAGAATAAATTTAAGACGAAAGTGCCGACTGAAGGAACACATGCGAAGTCCTTCATGGTAAACTGTAACCAATTCACCATCAATCACAATGATGATTCTGTCCTGTTTAGAAAACTGAAGAAATAGGGCATGAGAATGGTCTCCTCCCAAGGGAAAAATGGAGAAAGGACTCTAAAAACCAAGAGGACCTACTTTTTCCCGACTTGCTTTGACTAGGCTCTGACCTGCTTACTCTCAACCTGGAAGAATCCATGAGCCATAAGCGGGGGGATGGTTTTGCAGCTTAACATGGTGCAAAAGAGCATGCACAAACAGGGGTGGACACCCAAAAATAATGAACTTGACTCCATCAAAGGAAACGTGTCATTTCAATCCTGTTTGTTCTTTAGCAGTTGATAAATCGCAAATTTCCCATCTGGATAGAAAAGAATAACTGAAACCATTACACCGACGTCATCCGAGTCCTTCAACAGTTTCGTGATGCTGTGTCTGTGTAGTACACTGAGGCATTTTCATCACGCAAGGCTGTGAAGTTAGGCAGCCCTATTTTTTTTTCCACACAGGCTTTATTTTAGAAGAGTCATTTTCTGAAGGGACACTACATGCAGCAAGCTGAAACAAGCTTCAAGTTATCATTATGAATAAGGTTTGTAACCAATATAAGTCATACCAATCCCTAACATTTACTGAGTTCTTGTAAGGTACCAGGCACTGTGTTTTGTGTTTTACATTCACTAACTTAATCCTCCTGACAATCCCAGTAGGGCCACGTGGTGGTCATTAGGGCTGTTCACCAATATTCCATTCTCCCTCCAGACCCGCAGGCCTGTTGTTGGATTGCATTTTCCCAGCCCCCATGAAGTTAGGCACAGAGAGGTGGCTTGCTGTGGTGAGCAAAATGTGAATGAAAAGACCTGTGTCCCTTCCTGGCAAAAAACCTTTAAGGGCCAGTGTGTGATTGGCCATGATCCCTTCCCCTTGTCATGGTGACCGAAAACATTCCAGATGGTAAAAAGTCAATCATCCCAGCTTCTCATGTAAGGATGATGTGCAAGAGCTACTGTCAGTCCACAGTAGACACGAGTGAGTAAGGAACACATTATTATTTCAAGTCACTGAGATTTAGGGCTTGTTTGTTGCTGCACATAATCTATCCTGACTGATACAGGTAGTACTATTATTTCAATGTTACACATAAAGAAATTGAGAGTCAGAGAGGCTAAAAAAGCAACTTACTAAACCACAGGGGGCGGTGTCACTGGGTAAATGTCTTTTTGTTTAATGCCTGATCCTCTGGCTTCAGGAACCAAAGGGAATTCATTAGCTGATTCCTCAAAGATTCCCTCTCACGGCTCCAGTTTATACTTCACCAAACTGATAGGTGTTAATATTCCATGACCAATAGTTGCTCAGAGATCGGCCTCATCTAAAGAGATCAAGCACATTGCCCACTGTGACTCAGTTGGTATGTGACCAAAGGAAGGATCCAGGTATAGATGTTTCTGACACTAAAGCTTGTGACTTTATCATGATGCCACATCGCTTTTATGGCTAAATGTATCCTGAAAAGACTGAAAGTTCTAGTCCTTAATTCCTGTAATCTTGAGGTAATAACTTAAGCTATGGCTTCAGGTTACTCTTTGTAGAGCAAGGATACTTACCCTCCCTTCCTCGCAGGTTGCTATGAGCTAGACTGAGATTAAAGGGTTTGCAAACACTACATCAAGCAAATTAGAACTAGTAAACAGTAAAACTTCAGCTCTGGGACACTCTCTGGTTGATGAGTGGCTCTAAAAATTGGAAGTAATAACTTTGTATTCGTCTCTTTTAGAAGAAAACCTTTTTACGTTCATTATTAGAGATGAAAATATTTCTAAAATATAATACTTCATTCCAGGTGCCTCAAACAATATTAAACATAATTTTCTCTTGTTGTTTTGCTTTGTTTTGATTATGAATATTAACTATGACATGGTTTTGTGTGATACTCTGAAAGTCTTACAAAAACCAAGGTCTTTCCTTATGACGTTTAAGAGCAAGAATGGGAAATGACTTTTTTTTTTTTAATTTTTTTTGCTGGGAATGATTCACCCTGAGCTAACATCTGTTGCCAATCTTCCTCTTTTTTTCCCCTTCCCAAAGCACCAGTACATAGTTGTATATTCTAGTTGTAAGTCCTTCTAGTTCTCGTGTGAGCTACTGACACAGTATGGCTACTGACAGACAAGTGGTGTGGTTCTGAAACTGGGAACAGAACCAAACCAGGAACTGACTGGGCTGCCAAAGGGGAGAGCACAGAACTTTAACCACTAGGCCATCAGGGCTGGCTTGGAAATGGTTTTCTAAAAGCATAATTGTGCCTCAAGGTGAACGTGGTTAGTGAAATTCCACAGAAGTCTGGAAGAGGGAGAGATGACTCTGCTGTTGGCCAACACTGTATTGGGACTAGTGGGTTACTTCAATTGCCTTTCCCTGTCCAGTTCTTGTTTGGGGTTTTGACCTTAGAAGGGAGATGAAAAAGTAAAGAACTTTATTGATACTGTATGCAAATTAAGAGCAAGCAAAGTTGGAGAGAAGACTTTGGGTATACATATGCTTTGGGCTTTATGACATGTATTTATTTTGTTTTTTGATTTTTTGGGTGTCTGCCTAATTTCTGGTTTTGCTGTGTTCTTAATAGGTCTGCAAATTTCCAGTGAGCATGAAGTTACTATGTTGCATCAGCTTTTAAATGCTGGAGAGCTGTTTAGACACACTGTAGCATGAGTACAGGAAAACAAATCTCTTCCAGATTTTACATTCCACATACATTCTCATAAAGAGTCTTTTCCACTTGTTTAGGGCTAACCAATATATTTAAATTTCCTCATCTGAAAGATTCTTTCTATATGCAGCCATACATCCCAAGTCAATTTGAACCTGAGTAGACAAGACTGTTGATGATACTTCAGAACAAATTTTTTAAAAGCCACCCAACTGTGCTCACATTTTTATAATTTCGGGGTTTTTTTTAACTCAAATTGTCAGAATAATTCAACACCAAAAGTAAGTATTTGAGTGATATTCATATCAGACTTTCATTCATTCACTCAATCATTTCATTTATTCATTTTCATTCATCCAACAAATATTTACTGAGCATTCACTAAGTGTCAAGCAGTCTGCTGGGGGCCAATGACATGATGAACAACTCAGAATTTACCCTCACCTCCTTAGAGCTAGCTGTTCAGTGAGGAAGACAGACATTGAACAAACAAGTGTGATATGTATCAAAGAAGGGGAAATGTAGGATGGCATGGAAATGAATATCAAGGCATCGCATCCAAGTCTGAGCAGTTTGATGAAACGACTTTAAACGGAGATAGTGCGGAGCAGGGAGGGGAGAACAGCATGTGCCGAGACTCTGAAATGGGAGAGTAGCCGGTCTCAAAGAAATGAACAAAATGCAATGTGGCTTGGGCAGGGGAGTGAGTGAAAAGGTCAAGGTCACATGTGACTTCATAGATAATGTGAAGAGCTTTGAACTTTATCTTAGGAGACACAAGCAGTGGGTTTTAAGCAGAGATAGAACAGGAGCAGATTTGCATTATTATAAGATTCCTGCAGCCATATGGAAAGGGGCAAAAATAGACGCAGGAAGACCAATTCAGAAGCCCTAGAGCAATCCAGGGGAGAGGTGACGGAAGCTTGACCCAGGCTGGTGGCCATGGGTGAAGACAGTGGACATAGCTGAGAAGGCAGTTTAGAGGGCAGGCTAAAAAGATCTGGCGTTAGCGTAGATGTGGGAGGTAAGAGAGAGGAGCTGTCAAGATGATGCCCAGTTACTGGATTGAGCAATTGGATGGATGATGACACCTCAAAGAGAAATAAGGCACAAACGAAAAGAAGCTGTTTGAAGGAGGAGTTTAGTTTTGAATATGTTATTTGTTCTCATATTTCTAGAGTCTTACTGTTAATTGACTCTACACACATACACAGCAATCCTATAATCAAAAGCTGAAAATTCAGTCCACTGATAAAAGAAGCACAAGGCTTACTGACTATGACTCATAATAATGTTGTTTTTCTTAGTGAAATAAACTCTTTGAATCTTCACACTAGAGTCAAATACTAAATGATGAATGTGATTTGGGAACTAATTTCTGTTCTCTTACAGTATTATTTATTTCATAACTTGAAGGAGCATCTCAGTAGCAATTAGTATTCATTGTTAAATTAATTTATATTAATTAACTGTTAGACTTAATTTACTGTTAAGACAGTAACAACCAATAAAAGCCTGCTTCCGAAATAAAAGTCTCAATAAAAATCAATGTAATTATGACATTTAAAATGTGAAAAGGAAAAAAATAGCCAGAGTGTCAATAAAATATTCAGTATATGAAACACTTTGAAACCTTGGAAGAAAAGGGAACTCAAAGTACTACTGTCATCAAATTACTTCTAGTTTAATTTTCAAATGACTTGGTTGAATAAAGATGATGAATTTTCACTAATGATGCTTATAAATACTATAATACTTCCTTACACATACATGGCACAGTAACCTGTTTACACATCAGATTGCAGTTTCCTTTTAGATAAGGACACAAGCTCAGACATCCTCAAGAATTGTCCTGTGGGCAGCGGGAAAGGGGGGTCATATGACACTTAGGGCAGATTCATCAGAATTTAGTAAACTGTGAAAGTAGGCCTCAAAGGAGTCCCAATGTCCTTTCAAATGTTAAGTCTCTATCATGTTACGGAGACTCTGGTTCTCTTTTTTCTAACTGCTGACATGTAGTTCTGTTTAAATTATGAGGCGCTGATTTCTTCACCAAGGAATATGCAATTCATTAATAATGAAGTTTGTCATTGGCAAGTCAAGCACACAGAACTGAGGAGAACATACCAGTGATTCACCCCTTCAGGTTCCAATTTTATCTTTTGGTCTGTACGGGGTGCACAGGGAATGGGGGTGGGAGAGGTTCCTTTACTTGCCTCTGCTCACCCTCCCAGCTCGGCACTTTGGCACTTAGCAAGAGAAGAAACTCCCCTCTTTGGGCCAACCTCTCTTCTTCCCACCCTGCATGGGCCCTAACTCTTTGGCTCTCTTCCCCTAGAGTAACACCTTGTCTCCTGCTTTCTCAGAGGCTGAATTTGCAAGTCCTTCCATCCCACTGAATTCTCTCCTGGATGGAGTGGTAAGGATGAGCTTTCAGTTCTCATAGACAGATTACCTACAAAACAATAAAATCTTGTATACTATTCCAAATAATTACCTCTCAGGAGTTAATATGCCAGAAGAGTCCCTGACTCTTCCTTTCATTTGTGTTTCATATCTACATGTTAGTTTGGAAATTCAGTATGTTCCTGGCTCCGGAAAAACAGTGTGTATGAGCAAGGAGAAATAGCCCTCCAACCACACACTTGTATTTGCTGCCTGCCTTGTTTATTATGTGTCTCCTCCATTAGGTCACAGGCTCTAAGGGAGCATTTTGGTTCACAAATTGCTAGCATAACACCTGATGCACAGTATCCTCTCAAATAATGTTCATTGAATGAAGGTGGAGTCTACAGAACTAGACGTGGCCCAGTGATGTTACTTACACAATTCCCTTCCCTGTGCTCATGAGGTTGGAAATTTAAGAGAGGCAACGCAAGCACACATTCTCATACACTGGACTGTGCGCTGTACATGTAAGGAATTATCATAATATTTATAAACACCATTAATAAAAGTTTGCCATCTTTACTAAAATGAGGCATGTGAAAATTAAACTAGTAATAATTTGATAACAATAAGACTTTGATTTCTCTTTTCTTCCAGAGTTTCAAAGTATTTCATAAACTGAACATTTATAGACACTGTGGCTTTTTTTTCCTTTTTACATTTTAAATATCATAATTACACTGATTTTTACTAAGACATTTTTGGAAGCAGCTGGAAATAGGCTCTTTCTTGTTGTTGTTTTCTTAATAGTAAATTAGGTTTAACAATCATTCCATACTAATTGCCACTGAGATTCTCCAAGTACAAATAAATAATACTGTAAGAGAACAGAAATTAGTCCCCAAATCACACTCACCAGTTAGCATTTGACTCCAGTGTGAAGATTGTAAGGTTCTGTTTGGAATAGGGAAGATAATGATATTCTAGGCAGACGATGTTCAAAAGCTCTAAGGCAGCAAAAAGTTTGGTATCTCCCAGGAACAGAAAAGGCCAGAGTGCTGGAGCATAGAAAGTGAGAGGGTGAAAGCACAAGATGAGACTGGAGAGATGGACGGGGGCTGGTCAGGCAGCGGTGCGTAAGAAGTGTGGGGTTTGCTGGGTGTGTTTAAGCAGATTAGTGGCATGATCTGATACACAGACATCACTTTGGCAGCTGTGAGGATAATGGATTCCCAGGTGGCAAGAACAGAAGTAAGAAGTAGATCAGATAAGAGACATGAGTAGATCTCTTACCTATGTTGGACTACCGTTGAGGCAGGAGGTGCTGAAAAGAACAGAATAGATGCAGAATGCACTGGTCTATTCTACATAAGGGATAAAAAAAAGAATCAAGGATATTTCCAGATTTCTGGCTAGGGGAATGGTTGTGCTATTTACTGGGAAGAAGCAGATTTGCACTGGGGAGGGCAGTATTGGGAATCAGGAGTTCAGGTGTGGACGTGCCGAGTTTGAGACGCCTGTGAGACATCAAAATGGAGATGTCACAAGGGCACTGGCTATAGGAGCATGGGATGCCTACTTGACGTTTGCATTTTGATATCTCACAGACATCTCAAAGACAAAGTTTTTGCACAAATGAGACAAAAGGGTAGTCCAAAGTAGAGAGCTTTTAAGGCAATTCTAGCACCAAGGTTGGGGCTGGAAATATAAAAATTCAGGGTCATCAGTATACATCCCATGTGTAGAATGGAAAGTATCTTAGATTTTTTGTCTGATTTGAAAGACCACAGATCTGATGGAATGTAAGTGAGGAACCGCTGAAGTTTCCATCATGGATTACATTGCACACAAATCCTCTCAAGTCAATTTACTCCTAAAGTAATTAATGCACATGCCTATTTTGAAGAAGATATGCTATAAATATGTGTTCATTTCTCACTAAATGTAGAATCAATTAAACATCAAAGCTTTGCCTTATTAAAATATATATATCTTCACATTAAAAAATAAATATTAAAAAAGTAAATTGACACCAGGAGACTTAAGGAGTCATTTCTCTTCAATTATATGTTCCAGAATCTTGGTTAAAAAATATGACCACAGCTATTTGGAGTTTGACAAATTATCAGGTAACTTAGAAATCAACATTTAAAAATGGCATTGAGGCCCACTCCCCTTCACGAAAAATTCATTCCTAAAGCCACTTGGGGGGGCTGGCAAGGTAGAAATCCACACAGGAGTAGGGGAGCCATGGTGACCGAGAGTGGGGTGTCAGAGGCTGGCTAGCTTGAGGAGGATGTTCACTCAGAGGGGTGGTAGCCCCAACTGGGTGTCAAAATCTGAGTGGAGTAAAGAGGGCATCCCCACAGGGAGGGAGTTGGGGTGCCCAGGCACAGAATTTCAGAGCCCAAGAGGAGCAAGGAACATTTCCACATGGGGCTGTGGTCAAGCACAGGGTGTGAGAGCCTGAGTGAGGTGAGACAGGACTCCCTGTGGGAGGGGGCAAGGTGGCCTGACATAGGTGTTAATACCTGGGCAGCATGGGGAAGGAGTATATTGCACAGCAGCCTACCACAGGGAATCACAGCATTAAAAGTGCAGAGAGAGTCCCCCTGGGGTGGGGTGGAGGCAGTAGTGATGAGACACTGTTTACCTACTGAGAGGGCCTGTGAGCAGCAGCAATGCCCTGACAGCAATGAGCACACCTCTCATTCAGATCTTGGTTACTAAACACCATTTTCCACTAAAAGGAATCAAGGCTTCTGGGAAAAATGGCTATTTCAGAGCTAGGACAGGAAAAGATGATCTCAGAATAATGTGTGCCCCCCCCCCCAAATAAATAAACGAGAAAATGCTCAAGGAATGATGGCAGTATGTCAAAAGGACATAGAAGCCAGCTTGAATGAGCTCCCATTGGCCAAATATGGGATAAGTGAGCATCAAAATAAATAATAATAGTAATAAATTATATTCCATTAAACCATGAGACCATAATAACTAAATTAACAAATGTATAAATTGAAAGTTTAAGAAGGAACAAGGTATTTGCATAAATTCAAAGTACTCCTCAAAAAATACTAATCCTAATATTAATTAAAAGTGGAAAACAATGTGAAACTTTACAGTGGCAGATGCCCTTAATCAAACGATGGAAGTGAACATCATTATCATGAGATAATCATGCAGTGAAATCATGCACTAACTGACACAATGAGAATACAGCACCATGAAGGGATCCAGAAGACGCCAAGGTAGCAAAAAATTATTTTAAGCTAGAGGCATTTCAGTTCCTGAAATCCCTTATCTGTCTAAAAACAGAGCCTCCCAAAAGAACTCAAAACAATTCAATTGTCATAAATCCCATCCCTGGGAACAACTCCAATCTTCTCCTTAGGAGAGAGAAGTTGGCTCCACATCCAAACAGATACTGCCACAAAACTATCCTTTCTCCTAAAGAACCATTTATTTTTCCAAAAATTCATTTGTTTTTCCATAAGTGCCCCTTTTTCCCACTTCCTTTCTAAGAAGTAATTTGTTCTCCTAGAAGTGTCCCTCTGGTACTCCTTATTCTCTATTAAGATGGTATATAAGGCCTAAATTCTAACAGCCTCTTTGAGTCACATTTCTTTGAGAACTCCTGTGCATATGTAATTAAATCTATTTTTTTTCCTCTTGCTAATTTGTCTTTTGTCAGTTTAATTCACAGGCCTCCAAACACTGAACTAAAGAGGGTAGAGGAAAAGTTATTTTCCTCCCCAACAGCCACTTCTGTGATACTCCTGCCAAACCAGAATCTAACACAGAAGCATCAGACAAACCCACACTGAGAGACATCCTGCAATAACTGGCCTTTTAAGATCCTGAAAGTCTAGGGAAGACTAAGGAAACATTCCAGATTGAAGGAGACATGACGATTGAATTGTTTTGTTATAAAAGACATTATTGGGACAACTGGCAAAACTTGAGTGGGGTCTGAGGATTCAATGATAGTAATATACCAATGTTAAGGTTTTGAATTTGGTGGTTATATTGCAGTTATGTAGAGAATGTCTTTATTTGTAAGAAATGTACATTAAAGTACTTGGAGGCGAGGACATCATGCCAACAAGTTATTTTCAAGTGGTCTAGGAAAAAAAGTCCCTGTACTGTACTTGCAAAATGTATGTAAGCATGAGGTTTAAAAAAATAAATAAACACTTTAAAAAATGGCATTGATTTGCCCAAGTGTCCCATCCAGTCATCCCAACACAGTCAATTACTGGTTTGAAACAAATCTCAAGAGTCAATGTGACACAGGGATATCAGCCCCATGCTGAAGTGAGTTATTCCCTTTGTCTCTCCTCTCTAAGTTACAACCAAATGGACATTTATCAACCCAGAGAGGATTCCCTACACAGCACAGTGGGATGCCTGAAAGATCCATGCAACCATACAGCTGAAGGTGGGTGGACTGAATCCTCAGAAAGCAGTGGTATTGGGTGAGCAGACCCCCATCCTCTTTCCCTCCCCAGCAGCAGCAATCCAGATCATAGGTCCTCACACAGCAGCCAGTGCGACTGTAAGAGAAGGTGGGGGCAGTGTGGCCAGCACATGAACACTTTCCAAGCGGTAGCCTGGCCCACAGGAGTGCCTACCATGCCACACTGGTCCTGCTCATGGGAACACTCCTCACCAAGCAGTGGTGGCTCAGCCCCTATGAGGAAGCCCTGTCCACCAAGTGCAGTGGCTCGGATGAGCTGCTGTGAGTGCAGAGCTGGTCCAGGAATGAAAGAAAGCACCCCTCTCCTCCTGCCTAGTGCAGCAGCTTGGCAGATCCCCAGCCAAGCCAGCACAGTGGTCCCTCCTGCAGAGAGCAACCTGTCTGCCAGTGGAGCACAGGGGCCCCACCTGCATGTGTGTGCATGACCTGCCAAGTGGCTGAGGCCAGCCTGAGGAAACGTTGAGCAGCCCTACTGGCAAAACTTCCAGCAGACAAGGGAGGATCAGAAAACACAGCTCCGGCCCCCGACAGTGGTGGTAGTTGGAATCTGTGACCTGATACTACCACAAATGCACCAGCAAAGAATCAATTCATCAAACACCATGAGGAACTACATTAACACTTCAGAGCAGAAGGAAAATGACAAGTCTCCAGAAACCACAGAAATTTATAATCTAAATGACAGAGAATTCAAAATAGTTGTCATAAAGAAACTCAATGAGTTATAAGAAAGTGACAAGAAAGATAGTTCAGTGAGCTCAGGAATAAAATTAATGAGCAGAAGGAATACTTCAACAAAGAAACTGAAATTCTAAAAAATACCCAAAAAACAGAAATTCTGGATATAAAGAGCACAATTAATGAGAGAAAAAATAACTGAGAAATCATAAAAAATAGAGCCGATATTATGGAGGACAGAATTACTGATTTAGAGGATAGAAATAAAGAAATGCTTCAGGTAGAGGAGGAGAGAGAACTAAGATTTTTTTAAAAATGAAGAAATTCTTCAAGAAATATTTGACTCAATTAGGCAAAGCAACACAGGATTATACGTATTCCAGAAGGAGAAGAGAGAGAGAAAGGAACAGAGAGCTTGTTCGAAGAAATAATAGCTGAACACCACCAAACTGAAAAGGCAGTCAGAAATACAAGAAAAAAGAAACAATGGAAATATAGAACAGCTGGAAAACAAGAGATAAAATGGCAGTATTAAGCCCTCATATATCAATACTCAGTCAAAATAAAAATGAATTGAATTCTCCAATCAAAAGAAACAGAGTAAAAGGATGAATTAAAAAATAAGACCCAACAATATGCAGCCTCCAGGAAACACATTTCTGCTCTAAAGACAAACATAGGTTCAGAGTGAAGGAATGGAAGGTGATACTCCAAGCAAATGGCAAGCAAAAGAAAGCAGTGTTGCCATACTTATATCAGACAAAGCAGACTTCAAGATAAAAAAGACAATGAGAGATAAAGAGGGGCAGTATACAATGATAAAAGGGACATTCTACCAAGAGGCCATAACACTTATGAATATATATGCACCTGACACAGGAGCACCAAAGTAAAGCAACTCTTAAACCTAAAGGGAGAAATTAACAGCAACACAATAATAATATGGGACTTCAACACTCCACTTACATCAATGTATATTTCATCCAGACAGAAAGTCAACATGGAAACACTGGCCTTAAGTAAAATACTAGACCAGATGGACTTAATAGATACATATAGAACATTCCAACCCCAAACAGCAGAATACACATTATTCTCAAGTGCACATGGAACATTCTCAAAGATAGACCATATGTTGGGAAACAAAGCAAGCCTCAATAAATTTAAGAAGACTGAAACCATATCAAGCATCTTTTCTGACCACAGTGCTAGGAAACTAGAAATTAACTACAAGAAAAAATCTGGGAAAGGCACAAATATGTGGAGATTAAACAACATGCTACTGAACAACCATTAGATCAATGAAGAAATCAAAGGAGAAATCAAAAAATATCTGGAGACAAATGAAAATGAAAACACAATATACCAAGTCTTATGGGATGCAGCAAAAGCAGGACTAGGAGGGAAATTCATAGAAATACAAGCCCACCTTAACAAACAAGAAAAATCTCAAATAACCAATCTTAACCTACACCTAACAGAACTAGAAATAGAAGAACAGACAAAACCCAAAGTCAGCAGAAACAACTGAAATAGAGACTAAAAATAAACAATAGAAAGGATCAATGAAACTAAGAGCTGGTTCTTTGAGAAGATAAACAAAATTGACAAACCCTTAGCTAGACTCACTAAGAAAAACAGAAAGAAGGCTCAAATAAGTAAAATTAGAAGTGAAAGCGGAGAAATTACAAAAGATACCACAGAAATACCAAGGATTATAAGGGAATACTATGAAAAACTATATGCCAACAAATTGGATAACCTAGAAGATATGGACAAATTCTTAGACTCATACAATCTCCCAAAACTGAATCAAGAAGAAATAGACAATATGAATAGACCAATCACAAGTAAAGAGATTGCAACATAATCAAAAACCTCCCAAAAAGCAAAAGTGTAGGAACAGATGGCTTCTCTGGAGAATTCTACCAACCTTTTGAAGAAGATTTAATTCCTATCCTTCTCAAACTATTCCAAAAAAATTGAAGAAGATGGGACACTTCCTAACTCATTCTATGAGGCTAACATTACCCTGATACCAAAACCAGATAAGGCCAACATGAAGAAGGAAAATTACAGGCCAATATTGCTGATGAACATAGATGCAAAAATCCTCAACAAAATATTGACAAACCAAATACAGCAATACATGAAAAGGATCATACACCATGATCAAATGGGATTTATGCCAGGAATGCAGGGACAGTTCAACATCTGCAAATCAATCAATGTGATACACCACATTAACAAAATGAGGAATAAAAATCATGTGATCCTCTCAATACATGCAGAGAAAGCATTTGACAAGATCCAACATCCATTTATGATAAAAAAAAAAAACTCTCAATAAAATAGGTATAGAAAGAAAGAACCTCAACATAATAAACACCATCTAGGACAAACCCACAGCCAACATCATATTCAGTGGGGAAAAACTGAAAGATGTCCCTCTAAGAATAGGAATAAGATAAGGGTGCCTACTCCCACCACTCCTATTCAACATAGTACTGGAGATTTTGCTGAGAGCAGTTAGGCAAGAAAAAGAAATAAAAGGTATCCAAATTGGAAAGGAAGAAGTAAAACTCATTCTGTTTGCAGACGACATGATTCCATGTATAGAAAACCCTAAAGAATCCATCAGAAAACTGTTAGAACTAATCAATAACTACAGCAAAGTGGCAGGGTACAACATTAACTTAGAAAAATCAGTTGCATTTCCATGTACTAACAATGGACTAGCAGAAAGAGAAGTCAAGTATACAATCCCATCTACAATTGCAACAAAAAGAATAAAATATCTAGGAATAAACTTAACCAAGGAGGTGAAAGACCTACACACTGAAAACTATAAGAAATTGTTGAAAAAAATCAAAGATGCAAAGAAATGGAAAGATATTCCACACTCATGCAGCGGAAGAATAAACATAATCAAAATGTCCATAATACCTAAAGCTACAGACTCAAAGCAAACCCAAGCAGAATCCCAATGACATTCTTCATGGAAATAGAACAAACAATGCTAAAATTTTTATGGGACAGCAAAAGATCCTGAATAGCCAAAGCAACCCAGAGGCAAAAGAAAAAAGCTGGAAGCATCACAATCCCTGATTTCAAAAGATGCTACAAAGCTGTAGTGATCAAAACAGCATGGCACTGGCACAAAAACAGACACACAGATCAATGGAACAGGCTTGAAAGCCCAGAAATAAGCCCACATGTCTACAGACAGCTAATCTTCAACAAAGGACCCAAGAACACACAATGGAGAAAGGCAAGTCTATTCAATAAATGGTGTCGGGAAAACTGGACAGCCACATGCAAAAGAAATGAAAGTAGACCATTATCTTACACCATACACAAAAATTAACTCAAAATGGATTAAAGTCTTGAACACAAGACTTGAAACCACAAAACTCTTAGAAGAAAATATAGGCAGTACATTCTCTAACAATGGTCTTAGCAGCATCTTTTCAAATACCATGTGTACTCAGGCCAGGGAAACAAAGGAAAAAATAAACAAGTGGGACTGTATCAGACTAAAAAGATTTTCAAGGCAAAGAAAACCATGAACAAAATGAAAAGACAATCCACCAACTGGGAGAAGATATTTACAAATCATGTATCTGACAAGGGGTTAATTTCCAAAATATATCAAGAACTCAACTCAACAACAAAAAACAAACAACCTCATCAAAAAAAGGGCAGAGGATATGAACAAACATTTTTCTAAAGAGGATATACAGGCACGTGAAAAGATGGTCAACATCATTAATTATTAGGGAAACACAAATCAAAACTACATTGAGATATTACCTTACACCTGTCAGAATGGCTATAATTAACAAGACAAGAAATAACAAATGTTGGAGAGGATGTGGAGAAAAGAGAACTCTCATACACTGCTGGTGAGAAGGCAAACTGGTGCAGCCACTGTGGAAAACAGTATGGAGATTTCTCAAAACATTAAAAATAGAAATACCATACAATCCAGCTATCCCACTACTGAGTATTTATCCAAAGAACTTGAAATCAACAATCCAAAGAGATTTATGCACCCCTACGTTCATTGCAGCATTATTCACTATAGCCAAGATGTGGAACCAACCCAAGTGCCCATGAACTGATAAATGGATTAAGATGTGGTACATACATGCAACGGAATACTACTCAGTAACAAAAAAAGACAAAATTGTCCCATTTTCAACAACTTGGAGGGAACTTGAGGATATTATGTTAAGCGAAATAAGCCAGACAGAGAAACACAAACACCGTACGATTTCACTCATAAGTGGAAGATTAAAAATCACACGGATAAAGAGATTAGTGGTTACCGGGGGGAGAGGGTGCAGGGTGGGAGAAAGGGGTAAAGGGACACATATGAATGGTAATGGATAAAAACTAGACTATTGGTGGTGAGCACAAAGCAGTCTATACAGAAACTGATATATAATAATGTACACCTGAAATTGCACAATGTTACAAACCAATAATTATGATCTCAATTAAAATAAAAAAAATTCAATGTAAGATGCCATATTGATTCTCCAAAACTTCCACTTGACGTAGGCAGCCTCCCCATAGCAGCCAAGTCTACAATTCACTGTGATTTCCCTAGAGCTGTGACAACACTGATAAATTATTCTTAATTAAATAAGAAGGTCATGCCCTCCAAATTCAATCTTATCAGAATTGAGACATAAGTTCATTAACATTTCACTTGGGCTTTTGGAGTGATCACTCCTGTCATGTCTGCTGAGTATCATTTAGCTTTGTTTAAACAAGCAAACTCCACACTGAACAGGAGCCACGTCTCATTTGCGTCTGGGTTCTAAATACTGCAAAGTTATGATAGCACACGAAAGCCTTTCACCAAACAGACTTCTCAGCACTGTTAGACAATTTCACAGAAATATGAGATTTTTCTTTATGTGGTTCTTTTCACACTTACGCAATTACTATGTATTCTCTTTAAATGAAAACTTACCAGAAAATGCCCACGATTCAATTAGATCATTTGGACTTAGAAGATTTTTTTTTAAAAAAATGGAAAAGTTAATGTTAAAAGCATTTAACTTTTTACCACTCTACAGATTTTGAATCCATTTGAATTTTTGTCAGCCTTTCAGGTGTGTCTTACTAAAGAGATTCTAATGTGTAAGATGTGAGCAAAGCAGCACAGCTAAAACCATGAGGTTGGTCCTCAGTCGCTCCCTACATCCTGGACCACACAGGGAATTCTTGTTCACAGAGAACTCCCAAGGAGCTCCGATCAGAGGGACATCTGAAAGTCTGCCCAAGAGATTAGATAAGGCTCAGTTCTACAACGTAACTCAAACACATTCATTTTAGTTTCAAAATCTTGATATTCAACCCAGCATTTTTATTTTAAATAAATGTAGTGTACAATTTTGCTTTTAGCCATATTTTACAAATTGCAATAAATATGACAGACTTTCTAAAGACTAAAAAATTAACTTCCATACTTTTCTGATGTTTGAAGATTACCACCTACTTCAAGGACATGATTCACTGGTTTTACTTAGTGAATTTTATTAAAAAGAGAGAGAGGAACTGCCTTTCATACATAAGACACAATATTCCATAGAGAAAAACAGCCTCCGAAATCACACGGTGGTTTGCTATAATTAACCTGGTCCTCCCAAATGCTGGGTCACGGGCTTTTAAGATACTGAATTATCTGTCTCTTTTATCTAACCACCTGCTAGTCATGAGATATCAAAATACTTTATATTATAAGAATGACAGTCAGGAAAAAAATCCTATCTGTCTGAAGCCTTTCCTGTCCATCAACCCTTCGGACCTGAGCCAATCGTGCCATGATGGGATGTGGGAAATACATTACGAAGTAGAACTAAGCGACACTGGCAGTTCTGCGCCGGTCCTCCAGAAGCCTGTCAGATCCCAGGGAGCTGCAAATGATAAACTTGTGCAGAGCAGCCTGGCATGCCCAGGGGTCCAATCCTTCCTGAGATAACATACTTCAGATGACCTCTGACTTTGTAAAACAGTTTATTCATATAAAGGAAAACATGAAGTTCAAAGGGTAAACCATATAAATAACCACGTACAGATATATACTAAAAGTTAAAAATAGACTGAGGTGTCATGTGTCAGTTTATGTCCTGTGAGAAGCAGATGTGAAGCCAGAATTAGAAATTCGAGAGATTACTAGGGGAAACACCTGTGACAGATAATGGGGGGAGGGTTTGTTCAGGAACGGGCAGAGGAAGCCTCAGACCACCATAAACCCTTGGCCTTCGTGAAAGGAAAGAGAGAAAGAAGTATTGAGCAGGGGGAGCCTTAGACGCATGCGCCTCTGAGGACTCTCAGCTAGCCCAACCTCAAGCAGGGACCGCCCACTAGAAGAGTCCTGCCTCGGGCAGAAGCCGCCTGGCTAGTACCCACGATGCTCAGGCATGGCCTGGAGCAGCCCAGGGAGAGTGTCGCGCTGTGGGATGCTGTGGCAGATCAGAAGATGGGGCACCTGTGACCTGTTGTCCAGTTACTCCTACAGCAGGTTCTCTCCTGAAGGGAGACTGGAGAAGCGCACCTCATCAACGGCTTCAACACAGGAACAGTAAAACTAGCTACACAGTATGCACATACTCCACAAGGCTTTTCCTGTCACTCTGGTTACCCCATTCACACATAGCAATGTCCAAACCCTTCAGCAGAACACAGATGTTCTTTCATGATCTGGAGCCCAATTTTCTGGGCAGCTCCATTTCTCCCCTCTTCTCCATAAGCACCCTACTATGTCAAGCCATGCACATTACTCATGCTCCCCACATGCCTCATGCCATTTTTGCTTCCCTGATTTTTCACATGCTTCTTGCTTTCCTCACTGTGTCTGACACCCCAACCCACTCTAAGCCACAACACCTACCAAACCTATTCTGGGCTCTGGGGCCATACAGAGCCTGGAGACAGAAATTATGGAAAGTAGATAAGAAACAGAAGGTCTAGATCAGAGGGTGGAGACAGGAGCAATGCCAGAACTAATCACAGGGTCTGGGAAGAGGTTTGTCTTCAACCTCCTCCAGCCCCAGGTGTAGTTGGAACAAAAACCTAGAATGCTCTCTTTTTGTGTCTCCCTGGTAAATTTCTATTCAACCTTCAAATGCCCCATGGGATCCTGAAGCCTGTGCAATCTACTCTACCTGATCAGTCAGAGTTCATGCCTCCCTCCACGAAGGATTGTGGACAATGGGGCACTTGTACTGTACTGGGAATACAGTTTCCAGATCTGTCTCCTTACTGCTCTGAACTTCTCAACCATGTCAGACCGAACTTGATATGCCCACACTATGTAGTGGACCACAGTAAGTGCCCAACACAAGTTTGATGAATGAACTGTGTTTATCACCAATGTCAGGATACAGAGAGTATGTAAATAATACATCACAGGTGTTATATAAAAATAAAAAGGATAGAGGATAGAAAATTCAGAGATGCTGAGATGCAGTCTCTTAAACTTCCTTCCAAAGAGAATAAATTTCAAAGTTTGTGAGAGTCAACCTCCCTTTTCACATGAACCTTTACATACCTTTTCTCATTCTTAAATGCCATTTGTAGTCTGATTTGCAAACAATATAAATTATTTGTCTACTTTGGTTTTTTCTCCTCTAGATTGGAGGCAACTTGAAGGCTGTATGTCTTATTCATCTCCAGGTTTCTTGCAACACCGATCAGCGTTTTAAACATGGTGGACATTTATGATATTGACCAAAGCAAGTATCTTCCTGTCCACAGATGTAAATGGACATGGGTGATTTATGCTAAATTATGGAGATAATTATTTGAATAGAGATAATTGAGGCAATAAAGGTTTTGGTTTTGAGTTACCTAGATCGTTATTTTAATTCTCTTTGCTAAACTTTGCAAATGCATACAAAACATATCTCCTAAACGCTGACAATCCTACTCTAGTAAGATCTTTGCCCAAATGAGAAGAAGCTAGCAATCCTGCTGCCAAGATATTTCACAATCTTGATGCTTGAACCCCATTCCAAAGTGAGTTGGATCCCTAAACAAAAGGAAACATTAGGTTCGATTTTTTCCAATTAATTTTGCTTCTATCACTGTTAATAGGAAGGCACTAAAATACATTTAAGCATTTTCAGATGCAAGGTCAAGTTTCTCTGCCGTCTCTCTCCCCCTCATCCACACAGGCTTAATACGGCACCATGAGAGTTCCAGAGCACAATTCTAATCCAGGAGCCTCTTACACTATGTAAGAGAGTCCTCACTTTATCTCTATGAAAATAAAAGGAAGGCTACATTCAAATCAGGTACAATGTGCTCAAAACCAAGAAAAACAGATTATAAACTCTTTGAGGCTTACATTTAACATTTAGCAGAGAAAAGAAAGAGCCTGTCATGAGCTTTGTCAAGAAAACCAAAGGGAAAAGTTTAAAAACCACGGAGAGGTCAACCATCAAGAGGTCAAATAAAGGCTGGATGGGAGGCTAAGACACGGAGACGTCGGTACGAACTACTCTCTGAGACTTAGCCTTGAAGGAAAGGAGAAAGGAGAGCAGTAGTTAGAGATGAATCCACAATTAAGGAGAGGGGATTGGTTTTCTCTTTAAGACAGAAGAGTTTTGTTTCTGGCAACAAAGCTGACAAAATGAAACAAAATAAGCTATGTTTGGGCAATAAAAACTAAGCAGTTCAGTTATTTTGTTTGGAATTCAGGACATTATGCCTGGTATAGAGTCTACACCAGTGCACCAGGAAAACAGGAACCAGATAGGAGGAAACTACACGTTAAAAAAGATCAATCTCACAAACGTAACGGTGAGTGGAAAAGCTGATTTTTGAAGACTAGGTACATTATTATTCCATTTATACTAAAAAACACATGAGACTAAACAAAAGATTTTCGAGAGATACATACACATATGATTAACTATAAGGAAAAGCAAGGGAGAAAATAACACAAAATTCAAGATATGTTTGGCGGGAGTGAAGAAGAAGAGATCAGAGTACCCAAGAGCTTCAGCTGTATTTGAGAGTCTGGTCTTAAGCTGGGTAGTGTTTGTTATGCTATTATTCTTTAAACTGCACATATATTTTATATTTCTCCTTTATACATGTGGTATGTTGTATATAGTTTTAAAAATCAAATATAAAGACAGAAAAGACTGGGCTATATTATATGTTAATGGACAGGAGCCAAGGTGCAAAGCTAGAAATGGAAGCTCTGAAGAGACAAGGACAACTGATGGCAGCAGATCCTCCAGAGAAGTGATTTAGGGGCTCCTGACGTGGATGAATTAACCTTGGACAAGACAGTCCTCTATTCTCAGAAGTCCAGGAATGATAAAAGGATGAAGATAAGCATATATTAGCTTGAAGTAGATGTAATTGCTGATTTTTCAAGTCAAAACCAGTCAAACATTGGCAATTTCATATGGGTCCATCGAAGAGGTGGAGAGGCAACAGTCCAGTAAGGTGTGAACCATCGCAGGTGGGCCATCTGGACAAGGAAGCAGTGAGGAGACCTGGGAGGGCGGTGTGACCCAGCACAAGGAGAGGACAAGAGGTGCACGAGAGGACCCCTGAGCAGCGCTGAAAGCACCCCGGGGCTGAAACCATGCTGTGTAATGGCACCGACCTGCAAAGTTGCGGCATTCTCCCCAGCAGCATTGATC
The DNA here is from genome assembly GCF_021613505.1 of Equus quagga. Taxonomy (NCBI): domain Eukaryota; kingdom Metazoa; phylum Chordata; class Mammalia; order Perissodactyla; family Equidae; genus Equus; species Equus quagga. The sequence continues at coordinate 7,036,491 of NC_060277.1, forward strand.
GATCCTGGTGTCAGAGGTGAGAGACTGTCACATGGAGATGAATGCACATACTTTCTCATTCTTAGCTAGAATGACTCTTACCATGACACAAAGTCGACTAATGGAAAGTGAACTGTAAGAAGAAATCAGAACAAACTGTGTGGTAGTGGATTTCAGTGAGAAGAGCAATTCTTAAGGGTTTCTGAAATAAGAAGGATTCACTCAAAAACCATAGAATGATCCATGTCTTTCGCTTAAAACTACAAGTTATCAAGATCATACATTTCTTATTCAAAATTCTGTAATTTTAAACATATAATTTGCTTCTTTCAATAATGCTCTGAATATATAAATGAGCACCAATGTAAATTCACAAGAAAAAATGTCCTTGAAGTTAAAAAAAAAAGAGAATGATTTCTGGACACTATTTATCAAAATAATAACAACAATAAAGAAAAATTCATCATTACAGCATCTAGGATTTACTTGGTATGAAAGTGCTATCTTCTTTGGTCATACATTCTGCCTGAACAACTGGAAAGGAAATCTGTGATCTGCTGTCATCAAATATTAATCGTAGGGGCTCCTCCTGTGGCTTAGTGGTTAAGTTCAGCATGCTCCGCTTCAGTAGCCTGAGTTTGATTCCTTGGCTATACCACTTGGAGGCAGCCATGCTGTGGCAGTGACCCGCATACAAAATAGAGGAAGATCAGCACAGACGTTAGCTCAGGGAAAATCTTCCTCAGCAAAAAAAAAAAAAAAAAAAAATCATAAAGCATTCTTGTGGATGTTTTGCTACATTTATCAACAGAGTTCCAATTAGTAGTTAGTGATCACTAAGGCAGTCACATGCTAGACACTTCTCAGAATGGAGGGGACTGTTGGAGTGAGGAATCCAAGACAGAACTTTCCATCCATGTGCTTTTCTCAAGTGTTTCTACCTAGTACAGCTACTCTTAGAGACAGAAGGAGAGAAGCAGGGCTGCCAATGACAGCAATCACGTGAAATTAAGCCACTGCAGATTCAGAGTATGGAGAGTGGTAAATAGGACCAACATGCAAAAACTGTGGTAAAAGCGACATGAGAGAGAGAAAAGAGATAAAGAAAGGCTCTTACGTACAAGTAGATAATTTAAACAGGCAATATTTTTACACTAACTTAAGATGTTATATAAATAAAGTTTCTAATAGAAAACAGGGTATTTTACTTCATCTAACATATGTACTTTTAGTAAACTTTGTGTATCAACTTTCTGTAAAATTAAGGAAATTGTAAACCTAGGACTTATAGAAAGTCCTTGAGTTGCATATGAGTTGTTTTAACTGCACAGACCATCTCTCTCTCTTTTGCTTCTGCAGCATGTTTCACAATAAAATGATCCATTTTGAAAGATCTTGGCCATGTCACAGGCTGAAGAACAGGAGTCAAAGGGAGAGGGGAATATCGAAGATAAAGAAAGTTAGGCATAATTGATAGAGTAGATTCTAGAAGAGGAAGGGAATTATGGAACTCGAGGTGGACAAATGAGCCTTGGCTCCTCCTAGCAGCTGGGGCTGGAGTAGAAAGGAGGGAAGAGGAGGGAAGGATGAAGCTGAGCTGGTATTAGGTTGAATCATATGAAATTGCTAGAATTGCAGGAGAAAAAAAGGTCAAACATCAGCAATTTCATATGGCTCTATCTAATAAGCCAAAATCATCACCCACAAATTACATTCTGGTACACAGGAGGTAATCAATACTTGTTACCTGAATAATAAACACAAAAATTAAGTTTCTTTAAAGTTGAATAGATGCACAAGTAACTCTCAAGAGTATATAATAAAAAGTTCCTTCGTAGGGCCTATTCAGTTAATAACAAATCCCTAATAATATGTAAATAAGTAAGCTGACTGTGGGTTTTGTACTTCTTTACTTTAGATCTACTGAGCCTCTTAACCTTTTTTCCACTTATTACTCAATTGATTCTTACTTTCCATGAATAGAGTTGTAGTCTCTCCACGAGATGCATAGGGTCTCAATTTTAATTCCTTGAAAATTGTCTGTTGTATTTCACTTTAAAGTTTCATGATTTTAACTATTTTAAGTGTATAAATATAAGTTTTTTCCCTATTTATTCCAGGAAACATTATTTTTACATAATCCTCCATTTGCTTATTCTATGAATTACTCCGATGTCAAGTTAGAATTTTTTTCTGATAAAAGCAGTTCATAAATTCCTTCTTTTGAGTATTTTAGTCATAGTAATAAACCCAAAAGCTATTACGTTTTTTAAAAAAAAAAACTAGGAAACATGACTAACAAAAATGTACAACTGAAATCTCACAAGGTTGTAATCTATCATAACATTAATAAAAAATAAAAAAAAAACTAGGAAGCTATGAATATATAAAATTCAAAACTCTTGTAAAGTAAAGCCACTGTAGTCAAATTTAGAAGAGAAATTGCAAATAGAGAAAAATCACAACATATATGACAGGCAAGAGAATACTATCCCTAAAATATAAGGAGCTGCTAGAAATCAATGTTTTTAAAAAAACAACACCCCAATCGAAAAATAGAATATTATCAGGAAATTTATAAAAAATTTAAAAAGGTTATTAACACACAAAAAAAGATGCTCAACCTTATTAACAAAGAAATACCAAGTAAAGCAATATGTCATTTTTTACCTATCAAATTCGCACAGTTAAAACAACCGAAAAGACCTAGTGATGGCAAAGTGGGAGGAAGTGTGGAGCTGGCAGTATAATTGGTATAACCCTTCGGGATAACAATCTTGTAATAGTTATCTTCTTTTTTTTTGGTATTCAATACACATGTACTGTTTAATGCATAGTTATAAAGTAAACTCTCAGGTAACCACTCAAGTTCAGACAGGGAATGTTATGCCCTCCAAATGTCCTTCCCATTCGTAACCTTGTTCTCTCTTTACATGTAACCACTATCCTGAATATATACACACACACATACATACATATATATTCCTAAACAATCTATCCAATTTGTAAAAATGTGTATACTCTTAGACCTAATGATTCCCTTTCTAAACACTTATTCTTCAACGCTGGGTATGTGGGATAAGAAAACATTTATGTAAGTTTTAAAATACACAGGATAATGCTTTAAATAATCATAGATACAAACATATATGACAAAAGTCTAGAAGTAGGGAGTGAAGGCTGCCCGAGGTACCAGTGCCCTCCAAGGAGGGGGGTGGGGCCTGGGATGTGGGCGAGGGGGTTTCCAACCGTACCTGGAGCATTTTATTTCTTAAAAAGTATTTTTTAAATGGTAAAATGTTGAAGTAAATTAAGTCTGGGTGATGGGTACATAGGTGTCTCCTATTCTCTGTATATTTTTGCATATTTTATGTATTTCACTATTAAACATAAAACAGCAGATTTCAAAATAGATATATGGTGATTCTACTTTTGCTAAATATATTAAGTATATAAATCTGTATGTGTATGTATATATCTAATATGTATATATTTTAAAATATATACTATATTTATATAAGGAATAATATGTATATAATTTAAAAAAAAATCAGGAAGGCTATGCCCAAAATGTGGATAGTCAATTTCTTTGGAGAGAGAGCTTATTACTGACTTTTATTTACTTCTCTATACTTTTCTAAATTATCTGATTTGTTTTTTAAAAGAAAGGCCAAGTATCATTTTTATAAAACCAACAGCAACAACACAGAAACCAGCTCCCTCATTTCCTCTTGAGAAATTTGACTCTTTACAACTTTTATCTCACCAATTTAGAATATTCTTTGTTTTAAAGAAAAAAAAGTCAAAATCCAAAATAAGTCTGAGGAGTTTCTCAAAATTCCAATAAAAATATAAACAAACAAAAATACATAAAAAAATTGGTGTGATTTTCCTTAAACTTCTAAATCTCCTACAATCTGAGCTGCCAATATCTGCAGGGCACTCACTGTGTGTAAGAAACTGCTGGTCCCGTGTCCAAAAATGTCAGAAACACGAATGTAACAAACAGAAAGTCTGACAGTACAGAAACTTTTTTAAAGTTTTAGTTGATATTAAGCCAAAAAAAAAAAAAAAACCAAAACAAAACAAAACATTAAACCACAATGATTTAGCACAAAAGTTCTTAACTAAAGAATGTCTGATACTTTTCTTTGAAAATGATGCCAACATGAAACATTGCTTCTCACTGTTTTCATATTTCCTCCAGGCAGGAAGAGAGAGATGTTAAAGTGCTAAGTCTTAGCCACTAAGGGCACCATCACAAGTTTGCTATCCCTGCCCTTTTTAGAATTGCCGTAAAAAAATGAGTCCTGTCTTAAATGACCACACAACTACAGTGTCTGTATTTTAACTGCCATTACACGTAGCATTTGCTTTAAATTCAACTGGACTTTGATCCAGCTCAAGTTACCTTCCTGGATACACAACGTAACCCAGTCAAGGAAGTGTTCGGTCAGCCTGTTCTATCACCATTGCCAGCAAAACCTTCTCCCTCTGACCAGTGAATTTAAAACCAATGGTTATGAACAGAAATTTAGTTCACTAACCTTTTATTTTAGGAAAAAATCACTTCCTAATAGTGGGTTTAATAGGACCTTTTAAAAAATTACTTAATTGAGCGCTTGAAATCCTCAACCAGAACCTAAAATATTTTCTGAGCTACTTTCATTCAAATGAGTTGTTAATATCATCATTTCCTCTGAAGAAACAATTGGTGAGATCTACTCCTCCTGAGCATGCCTTCACAAATCTGCTATTAATGTTTCAGATAGTTTAATGGAACAGACTGTCCCGGGCAGGCGATGGGAACTGCTTTTCCACAGCCTCCAACATCACAAATTGATTTTGACATGTTTCAGTGGGCTGGCATTTCAGCTAAGGGTTCCAGCCACTAGGGAGACGGGAAACCACTGAAGTGACCCCTTTCCGGGCAACTCAATCTAGCTTCAGGAAGCATAGCCAATCCATCCACTATGGCTATGGAGCTACTCAGAATTTTTTTGGAGGGGAAAAGGGGAGATGTTCTTTTTTTCCCATCCTATATGCAGAAAGAATAATGAAGACAGATACTCAATATGCCTAATACAATTTACTGAGTGCCCACAACTTTCAAAACATTGCAATATAGTGAAAATAATACAGGACGAAGAGAGAAGACCAGAATTCCAGCAGAGGCTCTGGTGCTGGCCAGCTGAGTGGCCTTGGGCAAGTCACTTAAGCCCTCCTGGCCTCAATTTCCTCGGCTTGGAAACGAAGGTAATAGAGCACGTGAGATTTCCAATCCTTAACCGCTCACAACTTTAGGATTCCATGACTCACTGTTCGCTAAGGAGTCTTGAGACTTTTGCAAGAGGGCAAGTAAATCACACTCATTACCCTCAGTTTACCCATGCCTGTAACCTCTATTCCAGAGAGGGAACTTTTAACATCTCCTACATACTGGAAGCTCCAGAATGTAAATTCAGCCTTCACTCCAATGCTTTGTAGGTACCTTTTGACATCTTAACAAATGCATAAAGGATGCCAAAAAATAAATTAGCAAGGGTACTGTCAGCCAGACATGAAGAGAAGAGCATAATCTGTGCCAAAAAATGTCCTCCCACATGCAAAGAAACTGGTAATTGGAAGTCAGAGGAATCCCCCACCTCCCGGAGCAGACTGTGCAGAGGCGGGGCGCCCCTGCCAATACCCAACCATTCGCCAGAAGCAGAAGCAGCGTGGGGAGAGAAGAAAGCTCTTCCACCCCCGCTATTCCGTGTATTTACAGGGATTCATTCCAGTTCTTGGCAGGGACCTGCTGGCAGAAGTAAGTATTCCCTTCTGCAGGAACGGAAGGGAATTTCGACATGACAGCTGTTTAACAGCAAAATCATACCAAGCCTTGATAAGGGTTCTTTCTTGCACACCAGTTCGGCATTTCCCTTGAAGCAGTCTCAGGCTTACAGACTCTAGGCTGGGTTTAGCCGAAGGGTGTTGGCTTCATCGATACAGAGCAGTCAAGAGCCAGATCTTCCAGGTTGGTATAAGGATTTTGAGAAATAGACAAATATTGACTTCAAATCCTAACAACTGACTTACGTTTACAGTTTGTATAATCACTAAATACAACCAGGGATGTGATTCATTGCTAGTTCACCTCAACAAAAAAGCAATGTACAAATAATGGGAAAGGAAACTCATTCGTTACTATAATTGAAGAGCGATATGCAATACTCAATCCGTAAGATCAAGAAAGGAAGAAAGTCCTTTCTCAGAAGGCGAGACAAGATTCCAAAAGATAAAATGTGGTTAGAGATTTTTCTAACGTAATTTATGAGAGCACATATTTGGCCAATGTAGAAACATGTTCCTTGGACCAACCAGAACAACATGGTTTCTTTGAAGAAATCACAGGTTAAAACGGTTAGTGGGTCACTAAATGATGTTTTGGTCATGGCCTTAGTGCTGAGAAAATGACATACCATGTTTCCCTGTTTTACATGACAGGGCTGAAAGATAATATTCCTGAAAAAAGGACTCTTGAGCCTATAGCTTTAAGCTGCAAACTAGTCTAAAAATGCTTAGGTAGAAACGACAAGTACACTGGCACCTTTTGCAGCTGAGGCCATGTGATCCTGAGACAGTCTCTCCCACTGAATGTGATCTTTGATCAGGCTCTTTACATAAAGCTGTTATTGACACTGGAGGCTTGAAATTGATGTAAAACATCTGCCCCCTGCACGTCTGCCTCTGATGTTTGAGCCGGTCATTTCTGGCCTGCAGGCGATGATGTGACTCCATTTGTTGAAAAATTACTTCGTCTCTATTGCCGTAACACTAGGTACAAACCTTTTCAAATAGTTCTCTATTGTAAGAATTGATTTACTTTTTCTTCTGGTGTTTCTCCTTTGTGCGATCAAGTTCCTTGAAGTCAGAGACAAGAAAAGGAGGCAGCATGCTATAACACCAGACCCCTCGGTGTTCCTCCCTCTACGACCCAATACAGATTACCTTACTAAGTTAGGACCTTTAACTTGATCCCAGCTTTAGGATTCTCTTTTACATACTCTATCCATTGATCTCCTGGTTCTATCCAATAGAAATGTCTGCATGGTTTCTTCATTCTGGTTAATTCTATCAGCTTATTCTGATTCAATGTTGTTCTGACAGTTTGTAAGTCTATCCTGCTTGACTCAATCTCATGAATCCTAGCTTTATTCAACTATAAATAGTTATTATAACATGCCTACTACATGTCAAGAAGTGAGCTAGTCACCATAGAAACCAAAATGAATGAAAACCAAATGAATGCAATGTCAAAAATTCACAATTTATTGGGGGACACAATCAAGAAGCATAAGTTATGCATGGTAAGTGCGAGAAGATGCATATGCACAGAGCATCAGTGTAGTAAGAGGAGAAGCACATAGTGGAGCAACAATCTCAGTGAAGGGTGGCCAATTGTTGCTTCTAAGATGAACAGATGATGGAGCTTTGTCTTAAAAATGAAATATAGGTCAACAAAAAGAAGAAAAACAAGAAAGAAGGGAAAGTTGGCACAAAGGCACGGAAGCATGAGGGGGCCTGGCATGTTGGGATATGATTGCTAATGCATGTCGGGATGCTATCCATCGTGAGACTGAAAAGCAGTCTCAGGCAGGTCACAGAGGACCATCTACAACACACTTGAGAGGCTTGCCTTTATTACAAAGGCAATTGGAGACACTAGGAATTTCTCTGCCTGGGGAACAAGACAATGGACTAAGAGACCGAAGCAAGACAGTGGACAGGCTGAAGGTGAAACGAGGCAGAAAGGCTGGTTAAGAGGCTTTGTGATAATCTGGGCAAGAAGGATCAAAGCTGGTGCTGAAGCCACTGCATTTGAAATGGATGAGGATGGGCCACATTGACTTTAAGTGGGAGGCAGGATTAACAAATATAGGGACTTTTTGGATGGGAAGAGGAAAATGCTGCGGGAAGGAGTAAGAGATGGCCCTTGGGCTTCGGCTTAAAGCACGTTTTTAGACAATAACAGCATCTACCACTTAGTAAGCAGACCAGGAGTTGCTTTCTAAGTGATCTATTTGCCTTACCTAATTCAACCCTCACAATAACTCTGGAAAATCAGTATCCATTTGACAGACGAGGAAAACAAGGCAACAAAAGGAGAAATAGTCTACACAAGGTCACTTAGTTATCAAGTGGAAAAGGAAGCTTCTGACTCAGAGCCTACAGCATTCCCTGGGATAAAGAATCCTGCAGGAAGTCTAAAAGGAGCAGGAAGTAAGATGAGTTCAGTTGTATTCGTGCTGGGTTTCTATTTCTGGAGCATGTGAAATACATAAGAGGAGACTACTAGTGGGGCTAGAAAACATGATTCTGGAACTAACAGGGATGTTCTAAGCTAGAGATGCATATTCAGGGCTCTTCAAATATACGAGCTAGTTGGGACCTGGTGTGGAAGGCATTACAGAGGTTGAGAGGGAGAGAGAGGTGCCTTTAATCTCTGCCCAGACCTTGAAGCCTGAAGTCTCCTGTATCCAACCCCAGATCATCCTCTACTTTGAGTGAGCACATTGCATAATTCTGTCAACGACTGGGGCATGGGGGAGAGAGAGATCTGAGAAGGTGGTGACATTAATGTTTTCAGTGAAGAAACCCGAGAGGTTATGGCGAGTCCTTGCACTTTTGGTCCAGAAGAAAACAAAAATCCACTACATATAACAGACCAGCACAATTACTGTAACTGATTAGTTCTTTAAGTATCTTTTCCTTTTCCTCTTTCCATATTTATTACTCATCTACCATGTGCAGGAGCTGTGGCTCAGAGAAAGACACAGCGCTGCCCTCTAGGGGCTGGCAGCCTGGTGGGGAAGGGGCGCAGACAAACCCGTTATGACATCCCAAAACGGGAAATGCCGATGACCGCTGTGGACAGTAGTTCTGAACTGGGGTCAACTTTGGCCCCACTGGAGGAGAGGCAATGTCTGGAGACATTTCTTATTGCTACAACTTGGGGTGGGGCATTACTGGCATCTAGTAAGTAGAGGCTAAAGATATGGCAAAACATCCTACAATACATAGGATGATCCCCCACAACAAAGAATTATCTGGTCCTAATCGTCAATAGTGTGGAGGTTGAGAAGTCCTGCTGTAAGAAGAAGAGGGACAGAGGCCAGGGCAGAGGAGAGCAAACCCTCGAGCCTGCCTCGGAGGATGACGGCAACCTCACCAACACTGGAGCTGACTCCAGAAGAAGGCATTCACCAGGCAATGAGCCATTATCTAATCCTAGTGGACATCTGCTCCTCGATGGGCAGTATGTATTTTCACAGTCCCAATCAATTATTTATTATTTATTAAGCCCCTATTAGATGCAATGCACTCCCCCCATCTATGGGGGAGAAATATTCATGAGAAAGACAGGCTTTGCACATTTAAGTGCATAAAGAACACTAACTCTTGTCAAGCTTTTCCACATGCTCCATCATTTAAAACTCAGAGCAATCCTATGAAGTAGGTAGCACTAGTCTCGCTTTGTAAATGCAGAAATGGCTCACTGAGATGAAATGACGTACTTCAGACCACAGAGAAAGTGGGAGAGCTGCTCTGAACGCAAGTCGCTCTCATGCGCCTCCTGCCCCTGCATGACAGCGCCCTGCATAATGCGTGCCACACGCACACGACATAGTAAAAGACACCAGCCATTTCACCAAAATGTGACACATTCAAATTCGCTCTATAGCTACAGTTAAAAACTGCAGAATGCTTCTTGGTTAAAACCAGATGACTGAGAGGTATAATGAGACCTCATTTCTCCAGGATCCAAACGACTGAGATAGAATATACAAAACTGTATGATTTATAATCGTGTCTATCAGGCTCTGAGATAGTGTAATCAAAAAAGATTAAATTATAGTTAAAAATAGTTTGGGATCTGTTGCACATTTCATTTTTTATACTTTTTTGAAAATTGATAGAGCATTTATAGTAATTCTTCATTAACCAGAACATCCAAGAAACTAGAAAGCTTATTTCTGACAATTCTTGACAAGTGCTTAATGCACCTGGAAGCATAATAATTTTTACTAGTAACCCTTAAGTGACAGTATGAGCAATTTTTACACGGCTAAACCTTCAGTAAAGCATATTAACAAAGAACTGGGTGGAGCCTCTATAGCTGTATTATAACAATGGAAGCCCACGTAATGAAATGAGCCCATGGAACTTTGAATGTATACCTCTTACTCAGGACAACTGACCTGGAAATTTTACGGACAAATTTTGAAATTTCTGAGAAAATCTGAAATTCAGCAAATCATCAGAATCAACTGATGGTGTTAAAATCTGACTGTGATCTTCTGTATCCAAACTAATGGTTTCTCAAAATTCTCAAAAATATCACTACTTTCTCCCCATCATATTCAAAAATTTGGGGTGGACGGTCCTCGGATCCAATATTAACACTACGTATGAGTTTCAAGTTTGTAACACCTTTTTTCGCTCAAATTTTTTTCTTTTAGGGGCTGGCTCGGCGGCACAGTGGTTAAGTGCGCATGTTCCACTTTGGCGGCCCGGGGTTCGCTGGTTCAGATCCCAGGTGCGGACATGGCACCACTTGGTAAGCCATGCTGTGGCAGGCGTCCCACATATAAAGTAGAGGAAGACGGGCACGGATGTTAGCTCAGGGCCAGTCTTCCTCAGCAAAAAGAGGACTGACAGCAGTTAGCTCAGGGCTAATCTTCCTCAAAAAAAATTTTTTTTTCTCCTAATATGATGATAGAGTTGTGAGTTGAAGGAGGTAACATAGTGTCCAAAGAGCAGAGCTCTGGTGACATGCTCCTTACTTGGTCAGCAACCAAGGACAAGTTCCTTCACTTTTCTAGAACATTCTTCCATGGAGAATTGTCACCTCACACAGTGCAGCAAGAATCAAACGAGAATGCAGGAATAAACTACCTAGCAGAGTACACAGAGTGCCCACTAACGAATGTTAGGCATTGCCTTCACAGAAGGAGGAAATTCAAATTCTAAAGTAAGATTTACCTCACACAGCCCTTTATATTTGAAAAGGCCACCTTTCCCAGTGACCACTGTGAGTTGGCTTGGTGAACTACAGTTTCTGGTCCTAGCTTCCTTAATACTTTTCTGCAGGCTCACGCCTTGTTCCTCCCTAATTGTACAAACACTGGAATAGTCACTCTCTTTGTCATTATTCGCAGCATTTGCCTTCATGCCCTTCTAAAAATCTACACTTGGCATTCTGGACAGTGCGCTACGGTGGGACATCCCCTGGGCTGAGAATCAGGAGACTTCCCCCCACCTCAACCCAATCTGATTTCTGCTTCCACTAATATTTTGCTGTCTTACTGAGTATCAATTCTAAATCTTCGTTTCCTTATATGCAAAATCAGAGGATATATTAGGTCTTCCACAGTCTATCCAGATCCAACAATCTATAGTTATAATCTAAAACTACATCTTAAGGTTCTACTTGTTGAGAGGCAAAGAAAATATCATTGACTTATCTGATTATCTAAAGATAAAGAAGCTGAAATGTAGTAGTACTTTCTTATTATTTTATTTTATATAAAATACATTTTATCTTATATTTATATTCAATATATCTTTATTAGATGAACGATGAAGAATTTTTAAAAAAAAATAAATTTGCTTTTCTTCTCCATAAGCATAATGATTAGTGTTAAAATAATTGCCCTTTAGTGATGTGCTGAATGCCTTGAATTAAATGGTTTCATAAGCACACAGACCTGCAGTGGTTGATGTAAGTCACATAAACAGCAATAATTATACTTTCTATAAGGATATTCAAATGCTTGCTTTCTTCAGTTCTAGTAATTTTAGTGTTTATAATTGAGTGACACATGTGTTTTATAAGTACTGAAATTATTTTAAAAATCAGGGGCTTGCCAGGTGGCAGAGTGGTTAAGTTTGTGTGCTCTGCTTTGGCAGCCTGGGGTTCGCGGGTTCAGATCCCAGGTGTGGATCTACACATCGCCCATCAAGCCATGCTGTGGCAGCATCCCACAGACAAAATAGAGGAAGATTGGTGCAGACTTAGCTCAGGGCCACTCTTCCTCACACACACACAAATCAAATATATACCTACAAATATAAAAATTAATAGTCATTGTTTTTCTGGTGACAAGATTGAGGAAGCATGATTATCTAATTATGTGACTCACTGAAAGAATCAATCACCTTATCAGAAATAGGAAAAAACAGGGCTATATGGATTTAGATTATGAAATACTATACATGAATGAAAACATACCAGAGCAAGAAAGCACATACAGTATCAAGAGAAACATTTTTTATCTAAGCAATGAGTTGTCACACCGTCAGGATAGGTCCCATTTTCTCTAAGGACAGATATGATACCTCCCTTGATAATTCATCCTGGGGGCTATCAACTTAGTTAGGAAGCATCTACCTAGCTAGTTTCCTAATGCTGTAATTTAAGCACATTTCCCTTCTAATTGGCTTTTCCCTAAAGAGGGAGATATCTGATTCTTACATTTGCAAGCTATTAATATAAGCCTCCTCTTCTCCAGAATAATCCTAGTTCCTTTCACATTTTCCAACTTCTTAATCAAGCCTTATTGCTCACTTAAGCTTCAGTTCCTTCACTTCCCTCTTTATTTGTAGAGAACTGAAGTAGACGTGATAATCTCCAAGGGTCTCCACCAAGGATATTGAAGGGTATCTTCCGAGGATAATGAAGTTTCTGAATTTTAACACTTGACTCTCCTCTTTCCGGAGTGGTACCTGCCATTCTCCCTTCCACTCCAGCGCTACTCATTATGAAAACTTCCACCTGGGAAAGGAGAATTATTTTGAGAAACAAAAACTGTAAATTTCCAATTCTCTAAAACATTGAAATACCTACCCCTCAAATATTTTATGCTTTCTTACCTTCACGGTGACAAATGCAATTTAAAAAATTTCCAAAGAGAAAAACTCCCCAAAATTGACAAGGCTCCAAACCACTCTAGTCAGAAACTTTAAACCTAAATATTCCCAAGTCCAGTTGCCAAAGAGCCTCACATGCATCTGTTCCAGGGAAATATTCTCTAGGTATTATGGGAGTTCTTGCAAAGGACTTGAATGTTGTTATGTTATTTTTATTATAAACACAAGAGGGTTGGGAGACAGTTACAGACAGATGACCCCTCACTCTTTCTTTCCGAGCATTTTAGTATCTTGCATCACCGCTTTTATACAAGAAAGATGTATGTCACAAAATGATGGAGCTAGAAAAAATCTTATAGGTCAATCTTCTTAGAATTGGTAATTAAAGAAAAGGCCCCATTCTACCCACTCGCTCGAATAGCATTAAAGGATTACCGATGAATGAGCTGTGTTGGGCGACTGCCTCTACAACGGAAAGGCTTCCATTCAGACAGAGGTTCTCCTTGAGGGAGTGCCTGGGAATCCCGCAGTGTCATCTATAAAAGGACCTGGCTTTCAAATAAATGCTGCTGACGAAGAACAAGGAATACTGCCTATTGAGCGGTTTTAAAATAACAGCATTGTAATGCAAAACGAATTTGTTTTATTAGAAAATGTTTCAAGGTCGTCTCTATTGAGATTACATTTTTACTAGTTTTTCTTTTTTGGTGAAAAACATATTTCAGTGCTAATCATCTGGAGTAGCTTTTGAAGACTCTTGGTTTCCATTCTGAACTAGAAGGTTGACCTTTGGAAGGGGCAGAGATTGGGGGCAACGTTGTGTCCATGTGGGCGTGTGTTGGGGGGGGTGGGCATTGACACCTAAGATGAGGAGGTTAGAAGGTTTCTCTAAACACTTCCCAGATGCTGTCCACTGCTCTGAAAACACCATCGGTTCCCACGTGCCAGTCTTTACTGCTGACAATAACACGGTTTCCTTTGGAAACTCTAAAAGTAAAGTCTAAAAGGTGCCCTGTTAGGGCAACCCTAGCTTGCTCTAACAGACACAACCTCAGTCCAGAGCAGCTTTCAGCTCTGCCCCAAGCAAACTCAGCTGCTAGCCTTTCAGCAGAGAAGATGTCAGAACACTCCAGTGCTGTGACATGGGTATCGCTTACCCTTCCTCTGAGCGCCAGTTGAAGAGGACAGATCCCTGTGTGAGCTCCTGTTTCACTTTTGTAGAGAACATTTACCTCTCACGGACAGGGCTGGGGTCACCTCAGAGAACAGAAAGCAAGAAGCTCCTCAATTCTTCAGATATTTTTCCCAATGACTATATGTAGTCGTATAAACCCAGATACATACACACAAGGGAAATAATAAAGAATAGAGGAAAATTCTAGAAAATCCATGTTTAAGAACCTTCCCCTCACAAATATATAAACAATTTCCCCTAGAATAGCAATATGATTTCAGACAAAGGGGATTTTCTTCCTCCACTGAAGGATAATTTTCTCAGCTGTCCACTTTGCATTTCAAAGCATGGCCAGAGGGCAAAAGGGTGCCCCTATAAACTCAACTGAAAACTCTTCTTGTAGTTTATTTATAATAATGTGAAATTACATAGCAGTACGAGTTGGTTGATGCTCAGACTCTCAGATAAGCTTTTCAAAATGGAAAATGGCATGAAAGATGCCTGGTTACAAGGTTATAAACCAGATTTTATTCCAAGCAGAACATGATATAATTACAAAATTACAGAACTGCAAAGAAATTAATTTTTTCTTTAGACAATGAGCTTCTAATTAAGGGCATTTTCCTTTGAGGATCTGGGTGAGAGGAAAGAACTGGAGGAATGGGGAACAACCTTGTCAAACAGCCTCCTCCACAAAATGATCTATAAACTTATTTTTACAGTGGGTGTTTTTCCAGGGTAGCGACCTATCTTTATTGTGCATTGAAAGTATTTACTGGAGGAACTTTGATCTGGCAAAATAAGCCAACTGTTCTACCTAATAAGGTTAACAAAAGAAATGGCCTGACAAGTCCCGGACGATAAACTGTTTAGAATCTAAAGGAACTCTGTCAGATCTCTGGAAGAATAAACAGATTATAAAAATGACCATAAAAAGCCATCTTCTGGGTGCCAACCAGTCCCCCAGGCCCTGAGGTCATCCCTCACTGCTGCTCACTCACCTCCAGGGTCCAGGGTCCCAGGAGGGAGCCCCCTCAGACTGTGCAGGTGCTCCATTCGCTAAGGAAATGAAAGTTTTATTATGTGATCTCCGTAACTGATAATGCCCCAAAAGTGCATGCAGGCAGCATAATGTTAGCAAAGCAAATCCCCTTTCTAGAGAAAGACTGCTTTTTCTCACTGCTTTCTTTCATATTTATATCCAACAGATTGTATTCAACATGACTGAATGGTTTCTCTACCACTGGATGGATAAGATGCTGAGACAGAGACAAATCCTTTTGCAGAAAAGATAATAAATAAATGTACTCCAGATGTAAACTTTTGTAATATTAAAAGAAAAGCAAAAATAATCCCAAACTGTCTGACATTCTTAAGCATCTAAAAAGAAGAAGAGAAACAGTTCTGTCAGAAAACTTGAGAGGAGTTATCTGCCCATTGACAAGCGAATTTCAGTAGGGTTTGATCATCACTTCAGATGTGAAGCTTTAGAGAAAATGCCACAATATCCAATGATCTATCTGGGAAACATGCTTTTCTTTCCTGATTCAAGGAAATTGCAAAGGAAATTTCTAAATGTCATGAGAATGAATATTTCCTTTTTTATTAATTAAAAACTTTAATTTAAAAACACAGGTAACCAATATCATGCAGCCTTTAGAAAGATATATTTACCAAAACTTCAGTAATATGACAAACATTTATAATAAACTAAAAACAAACCACATTCATAAAGGTAAATTTATTTTATATAAAACATTGATAAATACAACTTATAATGTTGAGAAAGTACTTGAGAAACATTTCTTCTTTTTTCATATTATTTGAATAAATTATTCCTATAGACTTCTTTGGTTCCATTGCCCTGAAAGTTTTAATACCTGTCAGAATTATTCAGAAAGTTTAAAAAAGTGAAAAATAATCCTTTGTATTCATAATTAAGACAGAATTCACCACTTTTTGATATTCATTTTTATCTCCATGCCAACCAAATGTGATTTACTAAAACACTAAACATTAAAAGAAAACTGAAGACATTTCTTGGGGTTTGAGCATGACAGCTCATAATTTATTGATCAGTATTTTCAGAGAGATGCAGAAAACAGTATCTAGATACATGGCAGAGTTATGGGCTATGGGAATCATATTATTTGCCACGGCCAGGCATTCAAGTGTTCAGTTTTCAAGTTTATTAAGAGGGCCTCACGGATGTTTCAAAACATTAAAATGAGGAAGGCCAAGAAAAGGACTGGATTGTCTCTTGTCACTGAATACTCCCCATCTGGCTACATTTTAGAATGCCAGCATGCCCAGGCTTGCTGCCTCATGGGGTTTCATTCTCTTCAGCATGGCATTGCTCACTTCTTAGCAATCACGAAGAAGAAAATTTCTAAGTCTAGGATGGCTCTTCCTCTGAACTAGCTAGTTCCCTTGGCTTGATAAGACCCGCCCCTCCATCAAGGTGACACCCCACCCGACGTCACAGGGATCTAATGACCCCCTCAGAGCAGCTGCCCCAACTCAATTTAATTCAACAATTCAGTCCTCAGAGAGGACTCATAAACACAACACAGCACTAAGTCTGGCCTTAAGGAGCTCATGCAATTCTCCAGGTGAGAGAGTTCGCTCCCCGTCTAGAGTCGCTAGGGAGCCAGAGCAGGTGCCCTGATTAGCTTGGCCACAGACAGTAACTTAACAGTAGCAGAAATTTTCCTGCTCAGGGCAGCTACCTTGCCCCTGCCCCAAGAGGACGGAGGGAGAAGTTTCCTGGGGGCAGGGAGGGGATACTTGTGGGGCTGCAGCCTTTCTTCAGATGCTTGTCCACTGGTCTCCAAAAGGCAAGCGCTCAACTCCACACCAACAAAGCTGAAGTAGGCTCTACTTTTGGTAACATTACTAGGGGTAACACCACTAACGGAAAAAACTAATTCTACTTCCACTTTCCATTCAACTCTTTGTGTTGTCCTGAGGGAGACGTGAGGTCCATTCTTTCTACTTGTACCCTTGAGTCTGGAAGGTAGACAAGTCACTCTCCGTGCATCAGGCTTAATTGCTGGCATGAGCAAAGCACCTCGAAAGCCCTGGAAGATGCAGCCAACTCTCCCAGAAGAGGCAGGAAGACTCCAGAGAAGAGGTGCATTCAAGGTAGATCTGGAAGAATGAAAAGTGCTCCCCCCAGCAAGGATTTCCCATCCAGCAGGGATAACAGCTGTTTCACACAGAATATGTGCAAAGCAAGGGCATCCTGGTAAGACTGAAGGGAGAGAAGGGACCAGCACTGTGCAGTGTCCCTTCATGTCACACACTGTGCCAGATCTTTTACTCACATGTAAAGGATGTGAGTAACCCCCCAAAACCCTTCTCAGGATGTCATGTCCCATGCTACAGGTGAGTGAACTGGGGCTCAGCAAGGGTAAGTAATTTGACCAAGTCACATAGGTCTTAGCTGGGAAAGCTCAAATTCTCCAGTGTTTTTCAAATGATCCCTGGCAATGGGACTCTTTTTTTCAAACAAAATCTCACTTAAATCATAAATAGCCAGACAATCAAAAGTCAACTACATATTTTTAAAAATATCTTTGAAGGAGAGCCACCAGAGCTGGGCGACCAGATGGCAGCGGGTTCTGCAATGAATGGAGAGGGAGCACAGATCAGGATGGGATCCCATTCAGAGAAGCTCTAGGCAGGCAGGTTAAGCAGCCTCTCAAAGCTTAACCTTTAGTTAGCAATTCCCCAAATCCTATTAGATAAACTACAGAACTAAAGGATGAAAACCAAACAAACCTTTCTGGTCCCTACGCTTAAATTTTAAAGTGACGCTCTGACTCTTTACACAAACTGCTTTTTATATGCACACTTCAACAGAAAAAAAAAAAAAAGGCTGCCTCCCCTCATCCAGGGATAATACGCTATAATATTTGTCGGGTGCAGCACAAGGCAGCTTTGGGACTGTCACTCAACATGCTGTGGCTGCCACAAAAAGAAGAATGACGTTCTAAGGGCACTGTCATTGGAGAAAAGTTTCCCCAGCACTGGAACCCAGGACTGGTAGTTATTTTTCACTCAATTTCTGCACCAGACATAGTTATCCAAGGGGAGGGCAACTTCCACAAATACTTCCAGGAGAGTACTTATTTTACACTTTCCAATCATAACTTAAGAAAGAACTATGGGGCCTGGCCCAGTGGCGTAGTGGTTAAATTTGCGAGCTCCACTTCCGCAGCCCAGGGTTTGCAAGTTTGGATCTCAGGTGTGGACCAACATATCACTCGTCAAGCCATGCTGTGATGGCATCCCACATACAAAACAGAGGAAGATTGCCACAGATGTTAGCTCAGGGACAATCTTCCTCAACAAAAAGATCAAAAAGAAAGTACTATGGACATAATAAGCACCATTAAGTGCTTTGTCAACATCATTTTATAAATAAGGTTACTCTTGAATCTTAAATAATCTTTTAATATGATGAAAAATATAAAAAATAAAAAGACTATATTAGAAGATTAGAGAAATGTAAAGTAAATGTGGTTAATCACTTCTAATTTGATGATGTTCACACGAGGATGATTTTCGATTTTTGCACATTAGTTTCATGTACTACTGACGGCTCTTCACTGCCTTTCCTTGCAGGAAAATAAGAACAAGGATGTGATGCTCCCTCTGGGCCCACCATCACATACAGAATGGGCTAAGCTAAGCTCCCAAACGGAGACACTAAAGGCAGCCTCCAATAACAGGTATCTCTTCTCTTCCATTTTAATGAGCTAAAATGCATTTGTAATAAGAGCCAGGGTAATCCTCCGAGTCTTCTGCTAGCTGCTCAAGCAATTCTCTTTTAAATTATACACTTTCCTTATCATGTCCTGGAAAAGAAAATAACTTAAACCTCTATTTGTGGCTTTAAAAACATCTATCGCGAAGATAATATATGACCTACTAATGCTTTAAAATAAAGTTAGGAAATACATAAGTCCTGGGGCCATAATGTGCAGCTTCGTGACTACAGCTAATGATACTGTACTGTATATTTGAAAATTGCTAAGAGAGGAGATCTTAAAAGTTCTCATCACCCTAAAGAAAATTCGTAACTATGTGTGGTGATGGATGTTAGCCAGACTTATTGTGGTAATCGCTTCACAATATATACATAAATCATTATGTTTTACACTTGAAATTAATATAACGTTACATGTTAATTACATCTCAATTAAATAAAGCATATGCAAATGCTTTAAAAAGTATGAAGATCTATTAAATTAGAAGGCAGCAGAGGAATTGATAGTAGGAACAGATAATAATCAGCATGATAACGAAACTGACCTTCGGATACGTTATTTTATCATTATTGTGGAGGTATGACTCGTGTGTCTATTCTGTTCTAATTCAGTAGCAATAGCTATATGAAATTCAGAAAAAGATTTTCAGTAATTTCTAACCCCATTTCACCCAAAAATTTGAAGGCTACACTACATCAAATTGCACTGGTAGATGAGGTTGGAGAAAGAAACTGAACCAGAATCTTCAGAAAGGGCTAAAGGAGCACATGAGGGGCATGAGCAAGCAAAGCTTTACTGTTAACCTCATGCCCCTTTATCAATAACGTCCCCCAGCTTCTCTCCTGCCTCCAGGGCTGCTCCTTCTTCATATGCTTCTCTAACTACCCTTCGATGTGCAAATCTCCAAAGCAGGCTCCCAAATCACCTTCTTTGCTCAGTCTCTATTCTCTCCAAGGCTTTATTACCAACTACACACTGATGACTCTCAAATTTGTGTCTCCAGTTCAAATTTCTCATCTGAGCTCCAGATGCATCTGTCCAACTGTCTACCTGCTCTTTGCCCTGGCAGATCTCACAGGCATCTCAAATGTAACGTGTCCAAAGCTGAATTCACGAACTGAACATAGGAAAAGCCTTCCTCATCTGTGCAAACGCTACCACCATCTATCTACCCGCTCATGCTAAAATCTTGGACCACAATTCCCCACATGCTATCAGTTACTGACGTCTGCTGACGCTGCCTTCAAAACCCCTTTACTCTGCCACTTGTCTCCAACCTCACTGCCGCCACCCACTCTCAGGCCCTGTTATCTCTTCCTTCATGCATTCTTGCCTCCTCCAACCCCTTCATCACAAAACTGCCAGAGTGGTGTCTAACTGTAAATCGGATCTTGTCACTCCTCGTTTTTTCAGAGCCTGCTCCTTGGATCACGTGTCCAACCCTTACTATTTCTCTCCGGGCACTGCATGATGGCCTTGCCCAGCCCATAACCTCTCCTTCCACCCTCTCTCCCCTGCTCACTGTCATCCAACAATAGTCCTTTCTTTCTGTTCTTCGAAGACACCAAACTCCTTCCTTTCTCAACCCACCTGCATGGGTTTTTCTCTCTGGAATGGACCTTCTCTGGACAAGCTCCTCTGGTCTCTGGTCCCGTCTTATAAGACATTTCCCAGAGATGCATTCACTAACCCTCTGACTCATGACCCTCTCTCCTAGCAACCTGCATGTCTTCGTGGCACTAATCACACATTATTTATGATGTCACTTTTTTGCCCCCACTATGAGAGGATAGGCTCCCTGTCCACCCTGTGCACAGCTTTCCTCAGCATCACACACATCCCCAGTGCAGTGCCTAGAACACAGCAGGTGCTCTGTGACTGTCTGTTGACCAAATGAATGCTGATACTTAAGGAGGTTTCTGGACACGCTCCAAGTCATTGACCTGACAGCCCTGGTCCTTATTAGGTGGCTAATTTCAGCCCCAATTTCACAGCTTTTCTTTCCTTAACACATGGGTTTCACCCCCACTACTCAGGGGCCAAGGTTAGGAGGAGAAATCTCGTATTTGACCTAGTATTTAGTAAGTGGACTTTAGAAAAAGTGAACTACCTCTCCCAACCTCAGGTTTCTCACTGTCGTCTGAAAATGTCTCCTCAGGCTCTTCCACTGTGCATCTGGGAATGCACACTGTTTTCAATCCACAAGAAAATTTTGTTCACACCCAAAGTAAAACATCTCTCATTGACTTTGGAATTCTCTAGGCTAGCCTTGCTTCAAGGTCTTTATCAATGTCACTTTCACTTGATCGTGTGATTTCTGAGAGCCCTGAATTGGAGTTCAGCCCATCTGGTCATGATGCAGACACCCAGGCCTCCACTCACTGCCTATGTCCATCTGAGACTAGCAACGACCTTGAGGGGGGCCCAGCAAAGCCCTGACTGTAGGCTAGGATCCCCTCTGTTACTCAGAATAAAGTCCAAAGTTCCTTGTGGCCCAAGGCCTTTCTGAGCTCCTGCTTTGTTTTAATCACACTGGCCCTTTGCTATTCAAACATTGCAAGCCAGCTCCCACTTCACATGCCCCCTCCTTACAGTCTTTGCACTTCTGTCCCCCTGCCTGGCACTCTCCTTCCTGAGACATCCTAAGGATTCCTTCCCTCATTCATTTGGGTCTCTGCTCAAATGAAACTCTGCTAATCAGAGGGGCTTTCCAAGACTGTGCTATCTACTGCCCATCCCAGTGCTCTCTGTCCCCTAGTTCTGTTTCATTTTTCTTCTTATTATTTGTCACAACAAATTATACGTGTAATGTCTGTCTCTCCAACTGGAATGTAGGAGTCACAACGAGAGGAACTTTGTTTTGTTTCCTGTTATATATACAGTGCCTAAAATAGCCCATAGTAGGTCCCCGGAAAATATTTATTAAAGGAATGAATGAGGGATGTCCTGCTAGACATCAAGAAGGCAGCAAGACTGAGAATCCGCCAGTCTAAAGCTGCAGAAGTATGTGACGGTCAGGGAGGAGTGGCGCCCATGAGGACTTGGAGGAGGAGCTTAGGCGGCTGGATCCCAAGGCAGGAGAGACAAGAGGCAGTCCCCCCATTTCCAGCCCTGCCCCATTCAGGAGGCTGCAGAAGGGAGGGCTGGGTTCATGGGGCGGCAGGCGGGGCTGAGTCCCGGGGGCCTGCCAGTCAGCTGGTCTCCTGCCAAAAGAACAATGAGCCTCTGGCTTTGGGGAGGAGAACAGGGTGTCCGCAAGGTAAGAGCTGCAGAACCAGGAGTCAGGACGTGGGTGGCCTTGTTACCTGGAGATGGACGGCATGTGCTACCTTTTCCACCTTTGTCTTCTTTTTGTAATCTGTCTTTTAAAAATCACTTAACCAAATTCCGAATTCAAGGCTTCTGTGAATTAATCCACAATTTCGCTCACTACCACCCATTTCCCCAAATTTAGACTCAAGGTGACCTATGTACCATCTTATTTCAAAACTCTCACACTCACTCTGACTACGTACAGTCTTATCCCACCGCCCTCTAGACTGTGGGTTCTTGAAGGAGAGCCTCTGACTTCCCAGCACTGACCACAGGGGCTGCCACTCAGCACGCTCTCCAGAAACGTCTTGTGGCTCCATCGGTATATTGTGAACTAGATCTCCCAGAAGACGCTGAGCTAAATATTCCGTAACAAACATCACTAATGGTCAACTTACATTCATCTATACAGGTGATGGCAGAAGAGTTCTGAATAGAGGTTAGTTCAAGGATTGGGAGACTCACAAAATAAATAAGGAATTTCCACAGGTGTAAAGCTAGTGTGATAAGACCAACTGATGCTAATGAAACCTTTATCTAACATGTGGAGTTTCCAGAGATTTCCACCTATACTGGGGTGGGATGGGGAAGTATGTAAAGAGGATAATTATAGCTGTGTATTATATTTTTATTTTCAATAATTCAATTTTTAACACTCAGAATATAATTTTCAAATACTATTGAGAGTACAGTTAACATTTTATCTAAATTTCTTCAAAGAAATGATTTGGTCTTTCGATAAAAATACTATTTCTTAAATATGATTTTACATCCTAGGGTGATTTCTTTCCCTGACATTATGGAAGACTCAATATAATTAATTCAGCAAACATTTACTGAATGCCTACAATACACGGGTCACCTATGCTAGGTACAGTTAAAAGATATAAGCTTCACATAACAAAATATAAAAAAATTGAACAATATAAAAAATATTAAAAAATATAAGCGTCACAAAACTTTGCAGTGGACTGACTAAGCTGTTTACATTCTACTGAGAGGACAATATTTATATTAGAATTTAATATTTTTATTTGAAGTTAGATACAGCGTATACGGAATGTCTTCAGCCACATAATGACACCCCGTACATCTTGGGCATAACTTCCCAGAGAGTTTCTAACGTGAATGCTGCTTCTGCTCCCAACCCCAATGCCCTCATCACAGTGAGGTGCTAATCTGCATTCTTAACCTCAACTCCTATTTTTAATAAATGATCTCAAACATCATGTTCCCAAAGCAAAACCTCCTAACGGCTTCCCAGTGCACTGAGCACAAAGCCACCCAAGTATGCAAGGCTGGTTCCTTATCGTCTTGCAGGTCTTAGTTCAAATGCCTCAAACACAGATGTCTTCCCTGACCATCTGATCTACAAACGCCTGAGCCCTCTATTCCGTCGGCTTCCTTCACTGTCCTCACAGAACTCTCCACCCTTGGAAACTGCCTGTCTCGCCCACCTAGAATGGACCCTTCCCCACAACCTTTGTGTTACCCCCTACTGTGTCCCCAGCTGCCAGCACATAATATTCATTGAATAAATTATTAATGAATGAACTTCCTAGAGAGCTCGAGTTGCCTATTTCATGCATATTATGAGAACTTTTCCATGTCTTATCAGAAAGCAAATAATAAATGTATAGATCATGCTTTCCCGCACGGTTTTCTACACTATCATCACATGACGTGTGCCTCATATTTGACAAAATGTGTCATGAGTATAATTTAATAACAACTACTCAATGAATCTCACTAAATAATCATTTGGTGAACAAATGAATGAAAATAAGTTTGCTCAAAATTATTGACTGAGATCTGTCAAAGAAAATGGAATTACAATGCAAAATAATATTTTCCTTCAACTTTTAGAAGAAAACCAAAATTATTTTTATTTTAGTTGTCAAATATTTTTGTGGAAGAACAGCAGTTGTGGAAAAGTGGAAACTGGCACTCAAAACCCACCTCAAATGGACTGCTAGAGTAGGTTTACTAGTCCCCTTGCAGTCTCAAGCAATGTTTTTGGACAATAAAAAACCCTACAGGGGTTTAAGTAAGATCCAAGTTCCTCCTTGTGGGGCAAGTCAGAGTTCATCACTATGAAAACTAGATACTAGGATGTGGTTGGCTTTTCTTTGGAAAAGGGAGTAAAATCAAAGGCTCAGAATGCAAGATCTTTGTTTGTTTTGGGGGAATCAGTGACTAACATAGGAGGAATCCTTAAGGAGGAATCTCAAGCGTTTTCCTGTCCTACCTTGAGCACATCCTCTCTCACATGCTACTTACCAGCACAACCTGGTCCTCGGTCACCTGCTGGGACACAGCCACCAACAAGCCAGACATGGCCCTGCCTTCACGGGGGTTACAGCCCTTTGAACAGCGGGGGACCATGAACACAACAGCTACAACATCCCATGACTGCTAGGACCTGGCCACTGGGCTACCGAGGTGGAGCTGGGGAGGCTTCCCTCTGCAGAGCGGGGCTCTTGTTCTGCACCACCTCCACTTGCAGCCTCTCAACGCTATGGGCTGAAGAGCGCCCTCACAGGATGTGCAAATCCCTGCCTTTAAGAAACCAGTCACGAGCCAATGTTCTCTCTGTCATGTGCCTCTATCTGCATACTCAGAAATTTTTAAAAATTGTGTGGTTTATCACAATATGTTAATAGTCTACATCCAAAAAGAGAGTTTTTGGTAACAAAGAAACAAAGTCAGGAGTGAGCATAAACTGTTACCCATTTTGAAATGGTAGAGTTACTTATCTAACAATAAATATATAAATCCCTGGCTCAGGCATGGCGAGGGGGCATTCAGTTGCACTGTCAATCACCAGTTCACCTATTCTGAACATCAGTTTTACAGTATCAAGAGTCTTAAGACATTCATACCCTTTGACCCAGGAATTACTCTTCCATGGATCTTGCTTAAAGAAGTAATCTGAAATTTGAATAAAGATTTCATCAAAATGCCATTTATAATATCAGATATTTGGAAACAGCCTAAAGGTCCAATTTTAAGGGAACAGTTAATAAATTATGGTGTATCCATACAATCAAATATACAGACATTAATAAAGCTTGCTGAGAAGTTGGAAAATGTTTAGGACACAAGGTTAAGCAAACAGTAGACTGTAATTTTATTAACTATGGAAAAAATTCATTAAAAATAAAGAGGAAGAAAATGCTAAATTGTTATGGGTGCCTTTGGGTCATGGGATTAGAGGCAAGTTTTCTCCCTGATGTTTTTATACTTAATGTATTTTCCAAAGTCTTTATTGGGAGCATGTATTGCTTTCATGATTAGAAATAACAGCATCTCTTCAGAAATGCTAAGTAATTGTATTGTATTAAAATTTCTTGCACACCTGTGTTGATTGAGCTGATCTGATATGTGGTTTGCCAAATGAGCCAAAATTTGCGCCAAAATCAGCTTAGAGAGGGTCCTGAGGTTCTCCGGATTCACCCTGCATTTCAGCCCAAAGATGCTGATTCTCCAAAAGGAAATTATTCCTGAGCAGCTGCCCACCTCTCAGCACCTCTGTGATTAGCTCACTTTTTGCAAGAGTCTGCTCCTTCAGCATGACTTCCATCGAGGAGCCTCCAACGTTCTTTACCTATTCTAATCTCTCTACCAGCTTTATGTCAATGTATTGTAATCACTGGTTTATAGCCGGTTCTCTCATCAGATTATGAAATTCTTGAGATCTTTCTCATCCTGACATCCCCAGAATCTGAGTACCTGGTAAACAGCGGGCACTTAATAAATGCTGTTAAATAAATTATTACAATACAAGAAGAAAGTCACCTTAATAACCCCCAAGAGAAACACTCGCTAACAGGATCCTGTTGTAATGGGAATCCTGGTTGGTGCACGGAATCAGATACATTTGGAATATAATTTCCAGGCTGTGAGAGAGCAGAGCGGCCACTGACACAGGAGCTGAGCTGGCGCTCACAGCTCGACCCCCGTGTTCTCCTGTTGGATGGAAACGATTTCACAGAACATCACCACTAGACAAGGCAACTCTGTGACCTCCTGGCTCAGCACAGAAACAAGACCAGCACATGATCATATCTGAACACAAACAAAACCACGACACTGCCCCACCCCAACATGACCAATATCCCCCCAATGTAGCTAATAAGCGACTGCTGCTTCTTGGCCAGTTACAGCGTTAGCCTCTCTAGTCTTGTCTCCTTCCAGAGAAGATTTATTAAGACACAAAATCACAGGATTATCCCCGCTTCCATCCACAACAGAGCCCTGCTTCTTTAAATCCTCTCCCACATCACTTAATACAACTCCAAATCCCATAATAACTAATTTCTCCCACCCTCCTACCGAGACGCCCTGTTTCCCTATGGTGTGCATCCTCCCTCGCTGTAACCAGTAGCAAACCCAGCCTCTTCAATCACAGGTAATTTCCTGGTGGTCTCTGGCTGGAGGACTTTGGTAAATTCTTAGTCCTATCTGGAATGCCCTCTTCTTTTTTCTCTGTCCATATATATGAAACAGAACTCACTTCCTCCTGGAAGCCTCCTCTGATTGACTTTCTGGGTTTCAGATGGTCCCACTCCTTTTAGTCTCCATAACACTTACGTTCAACTGCTGCTATTAAGTTGGTATCGCATAATTCTAACTAGCACTGTGATCCTGGCTATTCTCTGAAAAATCTTTCCAACTCTGGAATCATATTATTCTACTGTGTTGCTTTAAAAGTTTTATGCATGGTTGTTTTATCTCCCCAAACAGGCTATGAGTTCTCACAAATATGCCTCAAATATATATTTTTATACACCTTCTAATGCATTTCCCTCTTATTATATATACATATACAGAGTCCACTGCACATCGCAAAATCTATGTTTAGTCATAAGTCTAAGCAGGTAAGAATTTCACCTTGCATTGTTGGAGAATGATCTGATGTCACTCATATTCCATCAGTAAATAGTTTCATTTAGAATATCTTCAAATCTAGACCTTTATAACTGGAGTGTGTTCCATGTTCCTGCTACATTCAGTACGTGCTACTGCTCGCTCACGCTTTCTCTCTCTCTCTGTATGTATCTATTTATCATATTTCAGGGCAAAGTACCTGTATATATAAAGGTAAATTCAGGCCATGGTAGCTGGCAGAGGTCCCTTCTCTTCAACTGAAATCGGTGACTAAAATTAAGCCTTCCAAACATCTGACTTGCTGATGTATCTATCCTGCATAATGATAGAGATCCCGCACTGAGGGGAAAAATCCCACTAGATTATTAAGTTTTCTGCCAAAGCTGGATATAATCCTGCCGGGCAACTCTCTTCAGATGACCTGCTCCCATCTCACATTCTCATGTCTAAAAGTTAACTCCTGGTCTCCCTTCACAATCGTATGGCCCTGCTGACTTCCCCTTTTCTATCACCTAGACTTGAAATTGACCTTGCCCTGCTAGGACCAGGATGACTCCCCAAAGATCCAGGATGAGGTCGAGATGCAGACAGATCTGGGTTTCCATGACAGCTGCTTCATCCTCCAACCTTGCTCCAGGAGCTCAGGCAAGTAATTTAACCTCTCTAAGCCCCTATTTCCCGGCTCAAAAAAAAAAAAAAAAAGCCACAATATTTACCCTCCCAGGACTCTAATGATGATTAGTGAGATTATGTACCTAAGGCATATGGCAAATGCTCTGCAAATGTTAGCTCTTTCTTCTCTAATAATGCCTGACAGCTAAGAGAATCCTGTCTCCCTCTGAGGAGCCGCCAGCTCTGTATTCTCATTGACTTACACCCGGAAGGGCACTTCGAGCTGGGCAGATGGTAGAGTTCCTGTTCTTAGATCCACAATGAAGCTCTAGTTGTTGTATTGATTGCCCATGTGTTCAATTTCCTGAAACCGCTCTCACCCACCTCCCTTGGTATACCCCATACCCCAAACCCCAAACCAAGAATCGATGCACACGATAGTCTTACTTAGGCATTCCTGTCCAGTTTGCTGCTGAGTGTGGATGCTCCACACCTTCGCCCTGAGGACCTCTATTCCATCTCCTCTGGAACTTCTGTCACTCCGGTTGCCTAGTAAAAGGCCCAACCTTGGACCTGTCCTTCAAGTTGGCCTGATATCCTGGATTCTGACCTTGGGCTTGAGAAGCAGTGTTGTGTGGTTTATTAAAGCACAGACTTTTGTTTCAGACTGCCAGGATTTGAACCCCAGTGCTACCACTTCATGACCACATAACCTGAGAAAGTTATTTACCTCCCTAACTTTCCATTTTCTCACCTTAGAGGCCTTTTATGAGATTTAAGTAATATAATGAATTTAAAGCACGTAATGTGGGACCTGGCATACTAAGTGGGTCCTCAATAAATGTCAATGCCACACATATAAAGGGTTGGCCTCTTGAACTTGTGGTGACAACTGGCCCCCTTTCTACACAATCCAGTTGCCATGAACCTGCCCACAACACACTGCCATTTCACCTACTGGCCCAGCCTGTCTTCCTGGTCTGGTCCCTCCTGATCCATTTCATCCCACAAATGCTTCTGTCAACACAGATGCTCCTTCCTCCTGACATGCAACCTCACTAGACTTCCAGAATGTTGCTTACACATGCTAATATTCTAATTTGGGACCATGACCTTATGCCTCCTCAGCGAAGTCTAGCTCTAGGCTGTGCCTACTGCCTTCCCTCTGCCCACCTCCCAGAAACCCAATGAATCTGCATAAGCAATAGTTCTCTGTTCCCTTTCCTGTTCAAACTTCACTGGATCTATCACGTCTAAAGTAGGGAGTCTCCAATCTCATGATCTCTAGATAACCACAGCTTCTAGAAATGAAATCCCTAGACTGGAAATAAAGCACAAAGGTATTTGCTGAAAATATATAAATATTTGAATAAACAGTGGGCTCCTCAGTCAACAATATTCTGGGAACCACAATCCTTACAGCAAAGTCTAGACATAAAGGCATTATTTCACCACTGGACTTTGCCTTGGCTAGAGGAGGGTCGCACTTCTAGAATTTGTATGGCCTAGAGCATCTGAGTTGCCTCCATGTGCAAACTTCATATCATTGTGCAGGGGGCTGTTCCGAAAAAGCAAGGGGCAACTCTCCTCAATAGTAGACATGTTGGTTTTGATTGGCAGCATCGTTAGCTCAGGAGAACCGCACCTCTATGTGATCTTCACCCAACTACCCATCACGATGCTCCTACCAGGCTCCTCCTCCCCACCCCACCACCAGTACCACATACACACAGCACTAGGCACGAGATCCAGCCCAGGATTCTTATAGTAGCACTCTCTGACAGAGGCAGAGACTGAGTCAATGACCACTGAAGCACGGTCAGAGTCCTTCCAGGAGATTTCTATAAATGGGATCTGGAAGAGACAAGATCTCTCTTTCTTACAGCTGAAAAGCCCAAGAACGCAGGATTAGAAGTAACAGCAGTTGTCTTTCTCAGCACACGGAAAGGGGCCTCAGAATGAAGCTGAACCAGAGAAAAGGAGCTGAGAAACGGGGGGAGAGAGAAAGAACCTTGACAAAGTCCTGCGAGTCTCTGGGTTCCAGCCATGACTGAAGCAAGGTCAACCTTTGGACTTTGCAGTCACATGAGCCAACAAGTCCTTCTGTAGGGTGGTGGGGTAGGGGACTGGGACTAGTCCAGCTTTGGTGTACTTACTGCTCGGGGCAGAGTGACAAGGGCGCTGCAGGAGGGAA
This sequence comes from Equus quagga, assembly GCF_021613505.1. Classification (NCBI taxonomy): domain Eukaryota; kingdom Metazoa; phylum Chordata; class Mammalia; order Perissodactyla; family Equidae; genus Equus; species Equus quagga. The sequence continues at coordinate 7,066,339 of NC_060277.1, forward strand.
TGTATAGATGCACGTCTTCACACCGTGCTCAGCTCACATTCCTGTGAGTTCTGTGTAATGTCACCTCTGGTGACAAAGTTTCTGAAGCACAACATGCCGCTGGAACATATCCCATTAACTAACAGTGCAACGGCCCAAGAATCCTCACCTTTATATGAGAATTTCCTTTTTCCAGTTGCACACAAAGCTCTTGGAAGAGTCTTATCAATGATTCTGTAATAGTCAAATCCCCAGAATTCCTGCTGAGGAAGGGGAGGGAGGTGAGGGAAGCAGGAAGCACAGAACAGGAGTAATCAGACTAAACACCAGTGATCAGAATCCAAGACATTTCAGGAGGTCTCGATCTCTTAAACTGAGACTCTCATCTTTCAGAACATAAACGAAATTTTTACTAAGACATTTGAACCTCCACTAAAATCTAACGCCAACCTTATCTCTCTCTCCCATTTACATGGGGTTTCCAGAACATGTTTCGGATTCTATCTCTACAAATCCTGCAGAAATGCAATGGAGCATACTGGGGCAAACGTGCTGTGCAGTATTAGTCCTGATTTCATCACCTCTAATTACGTTTTAAAGTTGTTATGAGAGATCAATTGCCATTATTTGTGAAAATTCATCGAAAACCATCCAGTACTAAGTGACAGCTGCTATGTATTTTTTCATTACGTATTGTGAACTCAGATAATCCATGATGGGCCAGATACTCCCGGTCAGATCTCCTTTACTGTCTCTTCGCACCGTATGACCCTTCCCTATGTCCAGTATGGCCTCCAGCCTGTCCATCCCCAACCCAAACTCCACTAACCGCACCCCCCACTACATTCTAATTTCTCCCTCTCCTTAATTTCACCAGAACTCATCTTGAAGCATTTTAAAAGAGGACGGAAAGATCAATCCCAAGCCCTGGATCTACTGATGAGGGCACAGAGGCCCAGAAAAGTCAAGCAATGTACCCAGGGCCATGTAATCAGTGGTTTGGTCAGGATGACAACTTGGATTTCCCAGCTCCTCATCCAGTGCCCTTTGCAACCCACCATTCTTCTCTCCAGTATAGACCAGTTCCCCGATACTCAAGGACCATCCCAGGTGCTCAGTGATCTGTGGCACATTTTCCAGTTCCTTCCCCACCAGCCTATAAGCTCCCATAGGAGAGGCTACCTTGCCATCCAGTGGCTAGCAGGTCACCACAAGTGTCCATCCATGTTCTGAATGCTTGGGCATGTGTCAGACCTTAGTAGATAAACACATCTTAATCCTTGAAATGGACACGCTTGATAAAACTGCAAATCATATGTTCCTTAACAAAACAAAGGGTCCATCGCACTGCAGATTTGTTTTTTCCATCACTACACAAGTTCTTATTCCAGATGTGTTTTGCTTGATGAACCTCCCCCTACGGTCTCCTATTTGCGGACAGTAACACTAAAGGAATTTATTTTAAAAATGCCTCCTCTTTCAGACTCTACATTCTACTTGATGAGGAATACACATGACCATGAGGACTGTTATTTTACCTTCTACTAATTTTGCTTAAGAAATGTAAAAAGTGACATCTGCTTTTATCTTTGTTCTCACCTATTTTCCCAAGCGAAATACGAATTTCTTTCCCTTTAAGCTGAGAATCATTGTGGGATGGAGAGAATTTAAACAATCAGCTCAGACTCGCTCCCTTTATACGTCAGGAGTTATCTTTCTCTGCCCAATGAACTGTTGTCAAAATTCTGAAACTACACAAGTCTAACAATGGCACTAGAACTCTTGGAGTTTCACTAAAAATTCCTCCAAGCTGAAATAACAAGTGCAGCCATCCTTCCTTACAATGATCTTTCCTGAATAATCCCTTCTGATAACGGGTGCCTTTGGGACCCGACGCAGAAGCAACAGGTAAAAGCTTTCTGGGCCAACTGCCTGGAAACTGCACCCAGAGATTTTCCATGCAACAACTCTCTCTCTTCCACCAAAGGCTTCCCCAGCCTAGGATACAAAGCTAATTATAACCAGAGTTACAAATTACACTTAAATCATCTCATAGTTATGAGCTCTCTAGAAAGACTTCATTAGAGAAAATCATTGCTAACACCTCAGTATATATTTTTAAGAGTAAAAATAAAATAAAATAAAAATCTTGTAACATTAAATTAGTAAGCATTTAACTCTAGTTTCCACTTCATGGAAACATTATTTTCTGCTTAGAAGGACTATTCTTCACTGAAACTGAAAAGCTCGGAAACCACAAGCAGATGCTTCTGTTTGGGTAAACAGTAGTGGAAAAATAAAGTGAGGTTTAAGAAGTTTCAAAACTTAGCCTACTTTTCACAAAATAGTAATACAGTCTAGTATCAGTAGCCAAATAACAAGCGAAGGTCATTTTATAATAAGTAGCTCCATAACACAAGACATGACAAACCATCAAAGTAAATAGCTTTCAGATGCCCTGGTAATATTTATGCATAAAGCACTTCAGAAAGCGTACCTCAGAACTTGGTCTGACTGCAGAACCAAAGGAGTTTAATATTCTTACTGACAGATAGAAACAGTTGTCGATTCTTGAAACATTTCCTATATAAACAGTTGTGTACAGCTATTTCTGCAGGTCTTCAGAAAAAAAAGGTAAGAGACATTTTAGTCAAACTATTTGGTTCTGAAATACACGAGACTAAGGTGTACCCGGGACTGACTCCGATTAGTAAATTACATGTATGGGAAGCATCTGACTTCCCGGCATTACCAATGCCTGGTACTGAACGATGAATTGTTTTTACTATAAACATCGTGCACACACACACACACACACACACACACTTCTCAACCTAAATCTAAGGGTAGTAAATAGACACAGAAAGCTTGCATCTACACAATGTGAAATGCTGGCTTGGACAATTAATCATAGCAAAAGAATGATTAATGAAGCAAATCTTGCAAACCCTCAGCCCTTTCTCCTAAGGATAGACTATAGAGAGAGAGTAGTGCTGAATTTGGCAAATAATTGCTTCGCCTCTCCATTTTCCCTCTGCAGACACTACCACATACAGATACCGCTCTAGGAAATCCTGTCCACTTTGCTCCTGCCGGGCACTACTATAAAGGAACGCTGTGGACCTCTTCACAGAGAACGCCGACTCTCTGGAACGGAGACAAAGGAGGGTGTAGCTTGGAGGATCCCAGCCCGGCGCTCCAGGGCTCCGGGTCCTCGGAGGCTGCCCCGAACGGCTTCTCTTGCGCTCCGGGGACTGGGGAGTCCGGAACTGATGGCTGACTTGGTTTATTTCCCAAACTTCGGGAGACAGTGTCTACCCTAACTCTGGAGGCTAAAGGGGGGAGAAGGGCGGGGGCTGCAGTCTCAGCTGCAGGGGTTGCCCACCCATCTCCCCGGTCCCGGCAGCACCCTTCCTGCCCCTCACCTGTCCTGAGCGCGGGGCCTCGGGGGGTCCAGTCGCCTCCTTGGGCTCTCCCTCCAGGAGTCGTGGGACGTCGGGCGCCTCTGGAGACGAGGAAGGAGGCGGCGGGGTCGGGGGCGTCAACAGGAACCCCGGCAGCCGCGGGCAGCCGCGCTCTCCCTCCCCATCCCAGCGGGCTCGGGCAGCGGACGCGGCGCGGCCACAGCGGGCGGATGAGTCAGGCGAGGGGGCGGGCGGCGAGGGGTGCGGGCGTCCCTACCCGCGCGCCGGGGCGGCGGCGGCCTCGGGGCGGGGGGCGCGGCGCTGCCCGTGCTGGGTGCGGGTCGCGGGGCCGCCGGCCGCCGCCATGGGGCGTGCAGCGTCCAGGCGCTCCTGCCCTCGAGGTCAGCGGGCGCGGCGCGCCGGGCAGGGGACTGGGACTCGCAGCTCAGGCGTCGCCGCCGCCGCCGCCGCGAAAGACAAAAGGGACCCGGGAGCTGGGAGGGGAAAAGTTTTCTGCTTGGCTCCAGACGGATCCCAACCAAACCTCACGCCCGAAGCACCGAAGAGGCGGGCTGGGGGCGGGGCGGGGCGGGCATCCTGGAGCGACGCCGCCCGATCGGGACCCAGGTCCCCGCCAATCTCACCACGGCCCACGACCCGTGGGAACTCCCCCCGCCTGCTGCACCCCCGCTCGTGGTCCTCCTCCTCCTCCTCCAGGCTGCAGACAGGATCCACTCCTCCCCCTCCAGGACCCCCAACCCCCCGACCGTGCCCCGGCCGCAAAGAGCCGGGATCACCGGAGACAAAACCTATCTTTGGGAACAAAATACCCGCTTTCAGGAGCTCTTCACCGGGCTGGAAGGCCACAGGGTGGAAATGGACACGCCCACCCGCGAAGCGCGCCTAGAGCTGCGGTGGAAGCCCGGGTCCCAGAGCTGGGGGTCCGGGGCCCGCTGGTCTCCCGGAGCGGTGGGGAAGCCCCGGCCGATTCCCGGGTTTCCATGAGCAGGCGCCTTGGCTCCACGCCCCTCGGACTCTTTCTTATCAGACGCCGCCTGGACGGGTCGGGGTCCCCCTGGCGGGCCGCGCGGGCGCTGCGCGTGTGGAGCCAAACCTGGCCCGAGAAGACACTGAGAATGCCCGCTCTGTCTACACAGCCAGGGAGCGCCCAACTGGTTAGCCGCCAGTCTGCCTGGAAACAGGCTCCAGGAGAGCGGTTTGGGGACGAGGGTCATGGGCAGAGAGGACAAGGGCGAAATGGATCGAGGAGGGCGTCGATGAACAGTGCTAAGAGTACGCTGCAAACAGCAAAGCCAAGGAGCGGCACGCCCCCAATATTCAGGGACTAGAGACTGTGCCCTACTCATCGAGTAAAACAGTAAGATAGTTCCCTCCAATCCGGCAGAGACAAGTGGTGATTGTATACATGCAGGTCAGTTAGGTAAATCCAGTTTCACGTAAAACTCTGGATTACCGGATATTCCAACCACAGCTCTAGCATGGGCAGAGCACAGCAGCCCCTACGCTGGAAGTAAGGCATGCCTCTGTGTCTCCTGAATGTATTTTAGGTGATGGACTAGAAGTCAAGGATGGCATTCTGGTGTAGTGTATTTCAATGTGTGATCTGCTGATCTCATTTTCAAGAGCTTGTTTCTGGAGATGGAAAAAGTATTTGTCAGAGAGGGAGGGAGAGAGAGAGAATTCCATGCAAAACTTTCCATATTAAAAAAAAAATCTTGGAAAACAGATACGGCAATGAGGAGAGAATGTAGAAATGGATTTCTTGTAGTACAATCCCCCCGTCTTGACTAAAAGAATTTGAAGATTTGGTACTTTTAGTAAAAATTTCAGTCAAAATAAAAAAAAAAAAAAACCAAAAAGCTAAAGAGGTTGTGGAGGTGGAGAGATGAGTCACTCCTATAAATCATCTGCAGTTTTATTTTTACCCCACCTGTATCTAGTAGACTATTGCCCACAGCCACCTGCTCAACTCTCTCAGGTTTTCTTACACATTTGTCTGGGCACCCCATCAAAGGAGTGTGATTCCATTGGGCCTGCCTTCTCACTGTAGCCTCTGCTTTTTATAAAGAAATACCCTGAAGCCACATTTCTCTATAAAGCTCCTGAGAGTTGACACCTCCTGGTTATGTCCACTGGTTTCCTAAGGAAGGAGTAACAGGCTCATGGCGTCCTTCAAGATCATTAAACATGACATCCTATCTAAGACAAGTGGTAAAACAGTTAAAATGGTTATCTAACCATTTTACACATTGAATGACTGAGCCTTCCTCAATGAGGACCATGAAAGATGGAGTAAGCACATTCTTATGGCCACAGATACTGATAATTCCTCATTTCTGAACTTAAGTTTCAGTGATTCAACCAAAAAAGAAGAAACAGCAGAAAGATGGACTACATGAGACCACCATAAGGGAATTATTTACAATTCTCTTACAAATAATTATTATTAGTCTCAGAAAAGACTAGGGTATAAAATGTCCTATAAATAGAGGGTTATCTGCAGCTCAGTAGACCAAGCAACTCCCAAGATATTAGTTACAAATTCTTCCCTGGCATTGAGTGCTCAAGGCCAGCTCAAGTAAATTATTTAATCTCTGCTAATGGCCAGTAACTCTCTATCTGCAAAAAGCCAAGGGAGTATATACCATGCCAGTAATTGATTTTGGATTTAGCTCCATATCTGCTTTTGAAGTAATGGATGGGACCTCTCACCATCAAGCTGCACTGCACTTCACACATAATATTTTTTTCCGTGTCCTTCTGAGATGTGTAAATTTCCACTAGAACGAGCCCATCTTATAGGAGTGCAGAGTGAGAAGAGAGCCTTCCTCCCTGTCCTTCAAGCTTAGCTAGCTACTAACAGAGGAACTTTGAACCTCGTTTCCCCCATCACTTGTAGGAACAAAATACCTATTTCAAAGTGCTTTTGTGGAAATCAAAAGAAATAATCCATATAAGACTATTTTTACCTATAACATAGATCCTTAACACATATTTAGTTAAACACACACAGACCAAACTTATTTTAATGCTGTTAACATAGTAAAAAAGAAGACTCTTCCTCTGGAATCAAGAACTAACTTGAGAAAAATGTTGAAATATCAAGATCAACATTTTTATGTTAGGTACACTATAAATGTAAGCCCAGTGGATGGCAAAACATTTTTAATGAATTAATTTTGAGAACATACATTGGAATGAAAAAGAATACGTATTCTTAAGTAGCTTGGGTAACAAGGCTAAGGAAAGGCTTATGAAAAAGTTTATGTGGAATTATACCAATTTTCTTTTGCCATAAATGTAGCCCATAGCTTCTCCAGACCTGAGAAGGGATCCTCAACCAAAAAATAAAAATATCTTCAATGGAAAGCAAATGGAATTGTTTGCTAGACTCTTATCTGAATTACTTTGCTCCGGCTGTGAAGTAGATTGATAGTCTTAAGGCCCCCGAGGTTTCTCTGCTGGCAGCCATGGTTGCTGTTTCAAAGTAAGGAGTAAAGAAGGACAAAGTCAATCAAAGAAAATGATCTATCTGATTTTATCCTTAAAATATGGAACTAGGTATAAGGAATACAGGAGAAACAAAAGGGTAGCAGAAACACATTTTAAAATTAATAGTTAAGGTCTTTTTTATTTCACTGTGATTTTGGCTAGCATTTTGCCATATTTTTTTCTTTCTCATTATGTACAATTGACTACTAGTTCAGTAGATTTAGCAGCAGAAAGATGTTCCTAATTTCTGTTTATCAAATGTACAAGTGACAGTGCTATCTCCTCTAGATAGAGATTTTATAATATTGAGGCTGGTATTATTCCATAAATATTTTATAAGTTCTGTATCAACCTCCTTATTTAATAATAAACTTGATTAGGTTATTTTTACCTGGGGATAACTGGCAGCATACCTTTCAAAAAAGGGGGCCCTCTGTCCCTTCTAAATCCCTAGTTCCTTCCTCTGGACTGATTTGTGCCTATATGAAGGGCAAGATCACCTTGTAGCTGCTGGCAATTCAAGAAGCACCTTTTAAAAAAGATTCTGACTGTGTGTTTTGTTACAAGTATCCACCCACAGAAGACAGTAGAGATCTGACTGAAATGGTGGAGAAGGTGGTAGTGGTAACCCACCTGTGCCACTGTCCATGGTACTGAACCAGTCATTGGGCATTAGTGTCCGGTTCCTCACAGTGTGGTCTGAGGGTCGGCAGCATGGCATCTCTGGGGAATTATTATAATTGCAGGATCTCAGACCCAAACCAAACCTACTGAATCATACTCTGAAATTAACAACATCCTCAAATGATTCGTATGCTAGTTAAAATTTGAGAAGTGCTGCACTAGGATATGGTTCAAGTTGCCTTGTGACTTCCTTGATGCTCTACTTATACCACCCCTCATTTCAGTCTCCTCCGGAGGCATAGCCCGAATGCTGCCCCTTTAGCTGCATTTACTTTGATGATAACGGTGTGGTGTTATGCAGAGAGCATAGCCTTCGAATCAAACAACTAAATTAAAACCTCAACTTTTACTGACCATTCTGAGCTTCATTGTCCTCATCTATAAAGTGTCAATAACTATGGTATGCCCTTATAATACTATTTTAAGGTTTCAATAGCAATAAAATAGTATTTTTAAAGCACTTGCTGTGACACACAGCAGATGTTCAACAAATCTTTCAACCACTGTGTGAGTGCTATGTCCTCCACCCAAGAGGGATGCCCTCTCAGCATCACATTCTCAGGCATGGTGAAAATTTATTGTAAAACAATTTAATCTCCAATTCCTGCTCAATCAAATCCACTTAACATCCAATCAAATTAATTAATAAAATAAAAATTTTAAACCCACCAAATCTTCTTTCAGTCTGGTGTTTCTCCACCTATAACTATGACCTAGAGTAAAGAAAGATAGTCTTTCTTGACAATAATATTAGATCTGTTTTTTATTAAATTAGAACAAGATGACTTGGCATTTTGAATTTTAAAATGTTATATATATCTGGATGCCTTAATTCTACTATCAGCAGAAATCTGTACACACGTACAGCTGACTTTGTAAACAGTAATCATTTACACTATGTATAGACCGTAATTAAGCCACAATCCCAGTAAAGTGGAATGCAGTTTAAACTGTGCTGTTTAGGAGCCCTGGGAATACCTTTTCACACATTTATTTTAGAGCATGAGGAAATCTTGACACATTCATTTTTCAGAAGAAATGTCAAACTTGATAATCTGTTCTATTACAATAGTCATTTAATGAGTTTTGACACTTGGGATCATTGCTCATTGTACCACTGATGATCTGGAAACACATGTTTCTATAAGGGAATGAGCTATAATGAGCTTGAGCAGTCAAATCTTTTTATAAGTGCTACGTTCAGTTTTAAACAAAGTTTCTGGAAAATAACATTTAAAATACCTTAGATATCATTCCTTTCAACTCCCTTGTTTCTTAGTTTACAAACACAAGTTAAGTGCCTGTCTCAGAATCATATAACTAGAAAGTGGTAGGACCATGACTAGAACCTGGGTCTTCCTATTTCTAGTTCAGTGCTTATTCAACACTCGTAAAACGTGACCTATGTTAGGCTACTTTAAAGTCCCCAGGTGATTGTTTCAGAGGTTTTTGCATATCTCTGGAAGTACATGCATTTCCCCAGCCTTACCACACCTTCACACCTAAGGAAACAGCCTTATGATAAAATAAGTAGAGCTTCAGTTTTAGATTGTTCATTCATAATTCAGAAAGCACTCACATAATGTAGTAGACATCATATTGAGTTACGACCATATAAAAATGAGAGAGTCAGAGCCCTTTTCTTCATGTTTACTGTGGTCTGGTACTTTTGGTACATTTGGCACTTTCATAAGCATATAATTGCAGTAGAAAAGTGCCCTAATAGTGGTACAAAATGGTGACATAAGGTTAGGGTCATCAGAAATCCTTTGGGAAGCTATTGTTCAAAGGAGATTTCAAAGACACGGAGATACAAAATCTTGGCCTTAAAAGATGAGGAAGTTTCAAAAGGTAGACAAAGGGGAACAGAATTCAAAGAGAGAGAGAACAGTGTGTGCAATCTCCAGAGGAGAAAACGATGTGGTACATTCAGAGGAGTGTAGGTAGAACCAGCATGGCTGGAGCGTGGAAGTAAGCTGGAGCTATGAAAGGGAGTTTGGAGAGATAGGCAGGGACCAGCTCACAGAGGGCCTTGCATTCCAGGTTGAGGAGGTTTGGCTCTATCCTGGAGAAATTAGGGAACCATTGCAATGTCCCTTTGGCAGCCAAGGTAGAGGTTGGATGGAAGGGTGGGAAACTCAGAAGCAGGCAGGCAAAATTGTTAGAAGACTTTTGCAATAGTCCAGGTAAGGGGAGATGATGGACTGAATAGGATTTTGGGAATAGGGATGAATTGGAGAAAATCAGAAAATAAGTATTTTTATTTATAGTTTCTAGCACTGGTATTCAATGAGCAGAGCAACGCACTGGCTTTTCTGTTCATAGTACCTCTTCTAAATGAGAAATAAAGACTAAGAGTTCATTGGCTGTTTTCACCACAGCCTAATTTTGTGTCCTCAAAAACATCTGATCCATTCAAGAGTTAAATGCAGATCTATATAAAAATAAGGGTTGCAGTATTGTCCATAGTAAGAAAAACATCATAGCAAACCTTCATACAGTACTCACTATGAGGTAGGCACTATTCTAAGTATTTTTTATCTACTAACTCTTCACAACCATCTTCTAGAGTAAGTTCTAATTTTTTCCCCATTTTATAGCTGAAATAACTGAGAACTATGGAGATTAAGTAACCTACACAAGTTAGTTAGTGAAGGACTGGGCTTATGATCCCATGAAGTCTGATGCCAGAGTCTGGGCTCTCAAGAACTATGCTGGCTGCCTCTCAGTGAAAACTGGAAATCACTCCTGTGCTCATCAATGAGAGACTAGTTAAATTATGATATGTTCGTACAATGGAATACCTTGCAGAGTTAGCAGAAAAGATCTATATCCAGTGATAAGGGCAGATGTCAAAGAGACACTATTGAGAAAAGAAATTGTAGAACGTCTTGTATTGTGTGATTCCATCTTTCTTGAAAAGTGTGCGTGCGTGTGTGTGTGTGTGTAGGGTATGGAAGGTATACACATACGAAATGGTGTTTGTCTTTCTCAGTCTCGCTTATTTCACTTGACATAATACCCTCAAGTTCTCTCCATGTTGTTTCAAATGGGACAATTTTGTCTTTTTTTATGGCTGAGTAGTAGTCCATTGTGAGTATAAAAAGAACTAAATAGTATAAAATAAAAATTGGAAGAATCCCCTCACTCTTTAATTTCATTTCTCATTCCGTGTTAATATTTTGGCATAACACATCTTTATCTATTCATCAGTTGATAGGCACTTGGGTTGCTTCCAATCTTGGCTGTTTTAAATAATGCTGCAATGAACATAAGGGTACATAAAACTCTTTGTATTGTTGATTTCATGTTTAAATACCCAGTAGTGAGATAGCTGGATCATATGGTATCTCTATTTTTAACTTTTTGAGAAATCTCCATACTGTTTTCTATAGTGGTCGCACCAGTTTGCATTCCCATCAGCAGTTATGCCAAAATATTAACACGAAATAAGAAATGAAATTAAAGAGTGGGGGGATTCTTCTAATTTTTATTTTATACAATTTTGTTCTTTTTAAATTTTTATGGCAACATTGTATTACTTTTATAATGAACATTTAAAAATAACAATAGCAACCATTAAGACCTTTCTCTCCTCTGTAACTGTGGACCTAGCAACAGAATACATCTTGTTGAAAAATGACAGATTTAGGAAGTTCACTTTCATATTTTTGTAGTTTTTCCCCAAACCTGACATATACACACAACAGCCAATTTAAAAACCAGATTTTACCTTATAATTCATCAGCTAAAATGCAAAATTTCTGGAATCTTTGTCGAGATCTGCAATCTGAATTGAAAGCCCAAGCTATCATTATATCTAAAAGAAAGTTCTAAAATCCAGCATTTAAGATTGATGGTCAGTGCAATGAATCTGCAACCTCATTGTATTTCCTCCTTTTAGATATGTGAAAGAATGGTTTACTTCAAATTGTGGAAAAAGGCAAGGTGATGGTGATTGATTTTCTGATCTCTTGATAGCAAGAACATTTACTTATACTTTTCTACTTCTATGGGAGAACACAACTTTTTGCCACATTAGCAACCTCCAAACGATCAAAAAACAAAGACAGAAAGTGATATGTTATTGCTGTTAGAGAAATTAACCCTATTAACTAGGCTTGTACCTGATTTAGCATTCCTTTTCCTACTCAGAAGATAAATCCCCATTCCTCAAGTGCATGTCAGATCAGCTCTTTTCTCTTCCTGTCAGCTTCCTCACTAATTACTTACACAAAAGCTGACATGTGCCAACAAAAAAAAATGAGAATAATGCTTTCACAAAATTTACCCAAATACACTGGTGAACCACGCTCTTTTACAGTGTTTTATAAAGTGCATAGTGTGCCAGCGGGTTTTTCCTTCACAGATTGAGCAATTACCCAATAGAGGATTTGAAATGACTCTTTTAACCTTGAGAGAGAAGATACACATTGGAATGTTGGAACTCAGAGTGTTTAACTTGCCCGGGATCTGACACCTGATAAATGTTAAGGCTGGGACAAGAACCCAGATCTCTTGTCTTGTTGCTCAATACTATCCAACGCAAAAATACTATCTTCTGGAAGATGACTACAGTGAGAATATAAGTGGTTTGCCAGGAGCTACTGCAAATCAAGAGATTAACACAGGACAGCCTACTGGCTCAGCAATTTTGCAGGATGATTGAAGGCAAGTTTTTTACATTAAAATGAAAAGATGGCATGAGATAATTTTAAAAATCACATGGACTTCTAAAGACAAAACACAATATGTCAAAGAAATTCTGCATTCCCATCTAATGATTTTATCTATGCTCCCAGTTCGTGGCACAGTAGGTATAAAGGTAAAAATCCACTTTCCTCAGCAAATGGAATATTTTTTAAAAGTGTTTGTGAATCACTTGCAAAGTGAGAAGCTAGGCAACATTGAAATGAGTCACTCATGTTTGAGTGTATATGAAATATGAATTCATTACTGCAAGCCGGTAAGTATCTGACTGCCCTCATTTCTTCCCCACAGTTCCAACAGGTGTGCAACTCCTCCACAGGAAAGGGAACCTACTAGACCCGGAAAAGGGCAAAGGGTTAAGAGCAGAGAACATTTTGATGAACTCAATACTCAGGGAAAAAAAGAAGAAAACCAGGAAGGCTGTTGGGGCCTCTATCATCTACGGGAAGGTCAGAAACTGTAAACTTGTGCTGTCAATTGTTCGTTTCTTTATTGAATACATTTTTCATCAGTTCCTACTACCATGTGCCAGGCCCTGTTCTGGGCCAATCGTCTCCACCCTAATGATTTAAATCCCAAAGGGGCAGAAAGTCATTACATCCACAATATAGCATCAGGAAGTGCTAAGTGCAATGATGAGCATAAAGCAGGGAAAGAGGCTAGAGAGCAATCCTGGGGTGGGAGTGTGGGTTTTATACAAAGGTGGCAGGGGTGGCAGGGAAATCTTCTCTGGGGGCGAATGTTTGAGCAGTTATCTGAATGGCATGGGGCAGGGTCTTGCAAATATCTGCAGCAGGGGCACACCAGGCTGAGGGAGGGGCAAATGCAGACAGATCCTGAGGTAGAATGTTCCGGTCATCTTTGGGGACCAACCAGAAGGCCAAGTGTGGCTACACAGATGAGGGAGAGGGTGAGTGGTAAGAGATGAGAGAGGAGGAAGGGTCGGGGCAGTCATCCAGGGCCTTGTAGGACTCAAGCTTCAATGTTAGGCATGACAGGAAACCAGTGAAGAGTTTAAAACAGGGGAGTGACATATTTTATACAATCTGATGTGCATCACCACGATTCTGAGAATTTAGGAAGATTTTTGAACAATAATAGCAACTTAAAAAAAAAGGAAGGGAGGAAAAAAATAGGCCGCATTTCTGGAAGCCTGTTGTAAGAAAAATGGAATATAGAGAGGAGCGCCTCAAAATGGAGAACACGCAGAACTGTTATTGGCATCAATCTTTCTCCAACTAGTCAGCACCCCGCACTGCTCCATACCTTGTGTGAGGTGTTTTTTGAGTGGCCACCAGGCTGAAGTCGTCCTGCTTCTCCTCATGGTGTTCTTGCTGCTGCCCTCCTGCTTCCGACCCCTCCGGCTCAGACTACTCCTTGTCCTATATCTGTCATATCATCTGTCCCACTAAGGATGGGTCCCTGGGCTGCCGCACTGAAGCACAGCCTCCTTTCATTGCCTGGTGGGTTCAGCATTTTCCTTTTCAAAAATGGAATTCCTTGAGAGTAACAGCACCAAGTGACCATAAGCTTTCTCCACTAGAGAAGAAGTTATATCTTTTCACAGCTTTCCAGTGTCCTTGAAACCACCTGGACAAACAAGGAGAGCTGGGGTTCGGAAGAGTTGGGTGTATCCTCCAAGCTGAGAAACAGAGGTTATACCAATGTGAGTCGCATCCCCTTGGAGAGAGGTGCCAAGCCATGTGAGAGCTGCGGCTGATGACATGGAGGACGCCAAGTTCTGAAATGCAATTCATCTGGGAATCTCCATCTGACTGACTGTTGAGGAGGTCAAAGCCTTTAACAGTAGACTTCTGGGGTTTTAATAAGCAGGTTAATCCCCTATCCCCCAGGGAGGAGTGGGTCTGGAATATCATACTTTGAGGGGGAACTGATGGCTGAGAGAATTGACAGCCTGTGGACACATATGTGTTAGTTGATTGTATCCTCCTCCGTGAGTCTCAGGTTTTTAGGGTAGTTATTCCAATCTCTTTTCTGGCCTCATTTCCTTCTCTTTCTTTACCTCTTTATTACCCAAAATGGTGTGTTTGATAGGTCTGACATAAGTAGCCAAAGTTCACTTTGGGTAACTGGTCTTATTTTATAACAAATTTGAGAGTTCTAATCAGAACTAAAGAAAGGACAGGAAACCTGAGCTGACACTCTAATTTGTTGCTAGAAGGTGACTGCAGATCACATCATTTTAAGTCGTACCCTTGTTACCTGTAACAAGTTCGGTGATATAAATTTGAATTTTATTCTGGGAACCCATTTCAAACTATAAAAATAACAAGATCAATAAACAAAATCAATAAAACAGAAACATACACGTAGGTGCTTAGGTTCTAGAAAGCTCTTCTCCTCAACTCTAGGTTTGACCAATTGCACTTACACAGAAAGAACTGGTAACCCAGCAGGGACCAGAGCACCAGCTTTATAGATGGCTATGTGAATCCATTAGGAGTCCTCCCAGATGAAGAGCTGTGAAACGAAGCTGTATTGGAAACACTGCTCTCTCCTAGACATTCTCCTCTCGCACCATCTCTGGACCTCCGTCCCAGGCAGGTAAGCTAGTGAAGCCTTTTCAACTGACAGGGAGGAGAGCATTTCAAAGGTAAAGAGATGCAGACCAGAGGCACCTGTAGCACAGAGACCCCCCCCCAAGGGAGTCAAGAGAGAAGCAAGATGCATGCACTCCAATACTTTCCTTTTTGCTTTTTGCCCATAGAAACATAAGGAAATGGAAAAATAAATGTTTCAGTTCCTCCAACAGTATAGTTTTTAAACCATTGTAAACCCAAAATATGTAAGCTATGTCATTTTGATGAGGCTCATTAATGTAAAAGCTCCAAGAATCTCAGAATAAAGACGTGTCTCTTACAGGTGAATCTCCTTAGAGCAGTGTGTGCTTTCTCTGCTGTTCACAGAAACCATGAATTCCATTCAAAATAAAGATCTGCTCTTCAAAATGTTTACTCTCTAATTTAATATTCGATTTCTAATTTCAGTGAGCCTGAAGACTCCAGACTCACTGAAATGATGAGTTCTGAGAAACAGAAACATTCCTATCCTTCAGTGTTCTTCTCTCTGAAGGCAGCTGCATTGCCCCATCCTTGACTTCACATGAGCATTGGTGTTGATGAGGGGATGGGGATTTGGGGCCCTTTTGATGCAAGGCCACTTGTCGTCACAAACATGAGAATCTGTGGTTGCTCATGGCAGAGGCGAGATTTTATTTATAGTATGAAAAGTCATAAAGTGAAGAGATTTCAATTGAAAACCCCTCTAGTTGTGAGCCACACTGGGCTTTATAATGTGATAAGGAAAACTATCAGCTGAAATAATTTTAACGGGCTTTGACTCATAAAGCCTTAATGTCTTTATTCATTAACATAGCACCTTGACTGGAGTTGATCCCCTTTCTTTCTTAAAACGGCTGTATTAATTTTTATCATCATTTTCTTACCTAAAAACTTCCCTGGCTGCCTATCACAACAAAATGAAGGGCAAAATATTTGGCTTGTTGTAATAACTTAGTGCATTTTTGACCTTTCTAGATTTATCTATATCCCCTTTCATGGCTCTAATAGAACTGCCTCACCTGCATGTTCTAACATTCAACTTGGGAGTAGGGCACAACCCATGACCCAAGACAGATGCTGAGAATTTTCTAGTTGCGGTTGGGAGAGTCTGTTCTCTTGAGGACAGCTGACAAAGCCACTTCCCTGCTGTGGGGAGGGACATAGAAGTCCAATTTCTGTGTTCAATCGTTCAATAAACATGCACCAAGTCCTCGCCTTGTGCCCAGACTGAAGAATTCAAAAGCATCCTGAACGCCTCTGTCTCTGAATGGGTTTCTGGAGCATCTTTTTGGATGCTCTCCCTGTCCCCAGCTCCTCCAAATCAATCACATTCATCACTTCGCCTGAGGCATATCTTAGCCCAGGGGATTCTTATCCATCAACACGAGTACACTCTGTCTAGAAGACACAGCTCTTCCTGTTCTACTCAAAGCACTCCTTCTAGGATGAGGAACACCCTCCCAGGCAGGAGAAGCTGAGGAGTGCATGGTGGCATCTGCTCATTTTTTGCTTAATTGA
Organism: Equus quagga; assembly: GCF_021613505.1. NCBI lineage: Eukaryota > Metazoa > Chordata > Mammalia > Perissodactyla > Equidae > Equus > Equus quagga. The sequence continues at coordinate 7,082,729 of NC_060277.1, forward strand.
AGAAAAGAGACTGAGTTTTTGAAATTTGTCTTTTTTATTCCTAGGCTCTTTTTTCTAACACCTCTCTCCCTTGAGTGGGACACAGCAGTCCACCACCCATACCGCATGCAGGCACCTAGTGCCTTCCTGTTTATCCAGACTTCCTCCCTCCTTTCCTTTCCCCATCAAACATAAAATTCAACTCAACTCAGCACTCGTTTATTAGGTGCTTATTAACTATTGGACCACTTGATCATCGCCTCGCCTTAAGAGGTTTAGAGCGAATTGACTAAATAATTTGACAGACATTTACTCACAGCCCAGTTTTAAGTCAAAGAGAGTCCCTTCTTCCTCCTTTTGTGCACTACTCTGTGTTTCAGGTATAAACAAGTTGTGCAGAAATTTTGATAGAGGAGATAGAGGGGGTGAGTTGGTCATAATGGGGGCCAGTGTCCTGAAATGGCAGAAGGAAAATTCCCTAGGCCAAAGTAAAACTAATACTTTGTCTCTTCCTTCCTTCCTTCCTTCTCTCCTTCCTTCCTTCCTTCCCTCCTTCCTTCCTTTCTTTCTTCCTTCCTTTCTCTCTTTCTTTCTTCCCTTCTTCCCTCCTTTCCTTCTTCCTTTCTCTCCTTCTTCCTTTCTTTCTTTCTTCAGAATATGTATATATTGGGCAGGGGACATCATTAGAGAGAGATGGCCCATGAGGGCCAGGAAAAGTCAGAAGCAATTATCTCTGGAAAAATGTTAAAGCATAATACATCAAGGGAATAAAGTTGGATTACCAATTAGATTCCAGGATTTCATCGGTGTGCAAACATATAGACGGATAGAGACATACATGTAGGAAAAACGCTGGGAGGAAAAATAACAAATGTCAGTAGTTGTTTTTACTGGTTAGGATAGTTAGGGGTGAATTTTCTTTTTTATGTATGACCAAATTTTTTACAGTGAACATTTGTTACTCTACAATAAGAAAAATAAATTGTGGGGCCGGTCTGGTGGTGCAGAGGTTAAGTTCGCATGTTCTGCTTCTTGGCAACCCGGGGTTCGCCCGTTTGGATCCCAGGTGTGGACATGGCACTGCTTGTCAAGCCATGCTGTGGCAGGCATCCGGCATATAAAGTAGAGGAAGATGGGCATGGATGTTAGCTCAGGGCCAGTCTTCCTCAGCAAACAGAGGAGGATTGGCAGTAGTTAGCTCAGGGCTAATTTTCCTCAAAAAAAGAAAAAGAAAAAGAAATTGTTAATAAGGAAAACAAAAACGAGTAATATTTGCCCCCCTGATCATTGCCTGCTGCTTTGAGGGGTCCAGCAGGGCCCTCTTTCTGGAGTCCTATTGGGGTAGAAGAGGTGCCGTGTCTCTGTCAGTGATTTCTTCTCAGACCTGCACTTTCTCTCCTGTATTTCCCTCCACTTCGCAGCCGCTTCTCAGTACTCCCAGCCTCTAGCGGTCCAGCTCTTCCTGTGCCACCTGCCCTTTACCCTTGGGACTGAGCTCCCCCACAGTGAATCAGCACTCATCATGTGGCTCCGAGGAGAGCAACTTGTAGACGATGTTAGAATTAGAATTGGGGCTACAGGATATATTTATTTGCGCTACAATACAACAGAGATACGCCTTTTATTATTTAATCGTTTCTTCACCTATGCATGGGCATGTTATTTTTGCGCTGGCCACAGTTTCCGGTGAAGTCCTGTGTGAGTAGGAAGCACCCTTTTCGTTCTCTTGGTCAGGACTTACGATGTAGGTGATTCACTTAAGATCCCAGGTTACGGAGATTTCGGGCTATCTTGAGGGACCTCAGGGAGAAAGTCAGAGCTTTCAGTGAAATAAACCTTTCTAGGTTAAAAAGACAGTTTGAAAAAAAAATTCTGAGAGCTATTGATAATGCATCCCAGAATTGCCTTTTATACCAGATTCAGTATAAAATTACACGTCCCAAAACCAAAAGACATAAAAATCCATAGGAATAATCCTAGAAGTAGTTGAATTCCAAAAAGTTAAGTCTTCTTCTAGAAGTTTCGTAAAATGACTTGCTTGACTCCATTCTAGAAAAGTCAAGTTTTGTTCTTGGCTCATTTGAATTAAGTCTCCTCCAACATGGTCTGAATTTTCTAGGTCCACTGTCTACTCTGCTTAGCAAATTGTGGTCAACATTTCCTCTTTTTTTTTACACACTATAGAAAAAGCCTTTGATCATTGTACAAAATTTTAATCGTATTTGTTACTGCTGCCTTTCAAGAAAGCTATTTACCTTCTTATTGTAGGTCAAGAACAGTTGAAATCAATTAAAATGTTGTATGACATGAAACTTGCCGTCTAGTTAAGTATCAGGTTAAGTAATTTTCTTTTTTTTTTCTTTTGTTTTTAACAATAGAAGCTCACCTTATAAGCTATTATTAAAGAAAAAGATGTGGACCTTTCCTGTGCCGCGGAACGCTGTCAAGATGATATGGTGTCTCATATTTCTAAAAGGAGGGAATTCCTTTGAAAAACAAAAGCATGCTATAGTTTACAGAACCTCTAAAGTGAGTTTTAAAGAAATTAACTTTAATTAATTATAAATGTGATTGTAAGATATTAAAATTAATAGCCCAATTCTTAGCTAAAATTAATTGAAAATGATGGTTAATGCACAGGTTGCTTAGCAATTACATTTTTATATTTTCACAGTAATTTTCCAATGCTGCTGCTTAGTTTATGCATGATAGCCAAAACCAACTCATTATGATTCCAAGACAATTTTTTCTGAGGTTTGTAAACAGCATCCTAATTTTTTTTTTTAAAGTGGTTCTAAATCTCTGGTCCTTAACCATTTTATTTTCTTTGTTATTTATTTGTTACACACAGGGTCATTTGAGAACCTGGTGAAAGCTAAGACTCCTCATTCCAGAAAAAGATACATGCAGTCATAGCCACAGTTTTTCCCCTATGCTTATAGAGATTAACTGTTGACTTGGTATCCTTTCAGACCACCCAGTTGTCCATAAACCCAAGGTTAAGAACCTCCATCCAAAGGTCAGGTCAATGTCTTATGTTAAGGTCAAGAGCCATGTCTTTGTTTCTGCTTTGTAGGCACTCTATTTCCCTGCGAAGTTTAACCCACTGATGAAATAACAGGAATAGTTTATGAATATTTGAAATTTATTGAGCTGAATTTGTGAAGGTGTTTGGGTGTGGGAAGCACAGAATTACCCATTTTAATATGTCAGCCAGTCAGCAGGGTTAGAGAAAGCAGAGAAGACATAGTAAAATATCATCCTTTTGCCATTTATTCCCTGAAAGAGCATGTTTCAATGCATTTAACAACCTGCTATGGTAACAGCAAGAGACTTCCTGCTCACAAGTGCTGCCATCGACACCACTTGTAGTGTACCAATTCCAAGATGCCATCCGGGTCTTTGCTCCTGGACGGATGAAGGTCACTCTGCACTGACACGAAGTTCTCACTACAAACACACTCCTATCGTGTGTGCCAGGGAATCCACCGGCCCAGAATGTCCTCATTCTCCTGCATATAATTTAAATATTTTTGGAATTTTTAAGCCAGAGTGGAGTTCAACCAACCGGAGTAGGCTCCATTTAATTTTGAGGCAAAGGAAATCTGATTTTATTCCATTTCTTAGTCAACAAGTTTCGGTAGGTTCTTAAATAAGAGAAAACAACAAACAAACTAAACTAAAACCTAAACTAAAAACAAAAACTAAGATCTAGGCACCCCTACTGCATCTTTATTCTAAAAGTTGTTAATGTTTGACCATTTTGCGTTGCCCATAGGACAGTCTAAGTTGTCAACTAGCTGAAGACTTCCGATGTCACGTGTTTCGTTAAAGCAAGATAAAGTGATAGAGCATGTTAGCTATCATCACTTAGGTTTTCTTTCTTTCTTTCTTGACAGCAAACTATCAAATAATATACAAACAAACATTAACACTGAGAGTTTGTGGGATCTAATGTCATAAGGCTCAATCATTAAAGGCATGTAAAACTTTATGTGGCCCAAATGTATCAGAAACCTTTTAATGTTTCTGGCATCATTTGTTGCTTCCAGACAGATTTCACTCAAAGATGACACACCTTGTCCAGACACATAACTGCATCAGGGAAATTAAGTATCATCAGAAAAAAAAAAAAGATTCAAGAAGAGACTGACGCACAATTTGAAGCAACATAAACTTGAACTTTATCGTTAAGGATGCCAGAAGGCTGACTACAATAGCAAGGTGAAAAAAGTCTCAAAATGATATAAATAGATATGATCAGAATATCAAATTGGATCAGAGCCAGTATTTTCTTCCTTTTAGAATTTTCAAGGAATTTTTGTAGATTTAAAAGACGAGATTATGAGAATCTATCTTGACTTTAACTTAACTCTTTCTATTTTTACTTAATTGATTAATATTGTGGTAGACAGAGTAATGGCTCCCCAATGATGTCCATGCCCCAATTCCCTGGAAACTGCGGATATGTTATGTTACATGGCATTGGAGAATTAAGGTTGCTAATCAGCTGGCCTTGAGATGGGGAGATTATCCTGGATTATCCAGGTGGGCCCAATGTAATCAGTGGAGTCCTCACAAGTGAAAGAGGGAGATGAGAGAGTCAGAGTCAGAGAGAAATTGGAAGATGCTATGCTGCTGGCTTTGAAGATGGAGGAAGGAGCCACAGGTCAAGGAATGCTGAAAAAGGCAAGGAAATGGATTCTCCTCTAGACCCTTCAGAAGGAACTAGCCTTGTTGACACCTTGACTTTAGCCCAGTGAAACTCATTTGGACTTCTGACCTCCAGAATTGTAAGATAATAAGTTTGTGTTGTTTAAACAGCTAAGTGTGCAGTAATTTGTTATAGCAGCAATAGAAAACTAGTACAGTGTTATTGAACACATATTGTGTGGCCATCTCTGCATTATAGATTGGGTACATATTGAGGTATTAGTCATGGCCCCCCCCCAATAAGTGTAGTGGAGGATAAGATCATATTTACGAAATATCTCCCCTGTGTATTATATAGGGAGTCCTTTGAGGGAATTTTCACGATATTAAGAGTCCCCCGACTGTTGAAAGATTACATTAAGAAGAGAAACCCTAGGTTATAAACTGAGAGAAATAGAACTAGAAATTTATGTAGGATATTCGAGTTGGAAAGGCCAACATCTTACATTGACTCAGGACTGGTACCCTGATGTTGAGACTACTGATCTTTCTCCTACACCAAACCACCAGCTGCAGAAGGTAACAGTGCAAATTAATTCTTATAAATCCTGTTTTTCTGAAAGAGGGGTTTGGAAAGGAGCAGGAGACAAGAAGAAAGGAGAAGTATAATTGTGGTTTTAGGTGCCTAAGTGAACGCAGTGCAAGTGGCAGATGATGAATGCTGGTGGCACTGGAAGTCAACATTCCCCAACTTGTGGTTTGCTTCAGGCTGGTCTTACAGTCTGGTCATGTTAAGCATCTGATGGGCTAGTTAAGGTTTGATTATAACTTACATTCAGGACTTTATAGCTGAGTCATAACATTTATGTAAACCCTTCATGAGTACAAGCATCGCCTCAAATGTGAGGTGGCTAGAAAGAAACCCTGTACAAAGACCATCCTAAGATTGTCTAGAAAGGTGCAAATTCCACATCTTGTGTGGAGGTTGAGATTGGAAAAGGAGTGTATTACACGTCCAGATCCTGACGTAAGTACAAGGAGGTGCTCTCCTCCCCCTCGAAGAGTCACAATTTACGTCAGTTATCTTTCTGTTCTTGCGTAGAGACCCAAGAATTCTTAAAGAGCTTTCTGTTAGATGTTTGGACACAATATAGAGATGTGAAGAACAATGGTGGCAGGTGCCCTCCCCCATTATTAAGGTAAACAGCTGAATTTTTAGGTGCTACTCTAAGCAGACAGTGACTGGTATTTCAGAGAATGAGTTTTCCAGCTTAAGAGTCAGTACATTTGCACTCTGGGACTCTTACAGGACACTACCTACTGTAGCAAGATTAATTACTATATATTCAGGCAGGAAATGACTATATTATAAAAGGTATTCCAGTGTGTAGGAAAATATGGTGAGTTTTCCCTTCTAAATATTTCTGAATAGAAATCACTATGAGATACCCCTTTCACTTACGGGAAATACAGAAATACAGAATCAGTTATCAAAAACATTACTTCTATTCACACAGTGTATCCTCTACAACGGGAATTAGTCTTCCTCCTTCCTTTTCTAGAATGAAAATTTCCCAGAGATAGCCCCATGCACTCAATCGGAGCCCTTGAAGGTAGTATTATTCAGCGATTAAACACAGACAAATCGGGACTCAGATCCTGGCTCTACCACTGTCTATGACCCCAGCAATCTAAACCTCATTTTCCTCATCTGTAAAGCAGGGACACTAGAAAATATCTCCTGCGTGTTTTTTGATAATTAAAGAGATAACTCATGTAAAGTGCTTAATACATTGTGTTAATAAATGTTAGCTTTCATTTTAATAGTGGAAGCATAGAAATCTACTGACACTGGGTATGCATTTGATAACGTTCTTTTACAAAGCCCCAAGTGATAATGTTGGTTGAGTGAATAAATGAATTAATGAATGTGTATCTCATTTGTTTAAGTCTATAACATGTAATAAGAGTGAGTGTTCCATTCTTTACTTAGCAGCCTACTGGTGGCCCTCTATCAGGGATTTGCAAACAGTATTGTCTCCTTGGTGGTGATTGGCTGGGACGGAGCTGTCACATTCCCTGACGTGTCTGTCCTGGTGACAGCTCATACACATTGGAGAGTTGCTTGGTTAGAATCCGGGCTGGACTCGGCAGTCTTGGCACACTCTTTTCCCTTTGTGGAGTATATCTACCCACAAGGGGAGAGAACTCACAACCTTGGCCTCGTTTCCATTCACCCTGGAGCATGACAAATGCTGCTAATCGACTGCCTACTGACCACTTGGCTTGTCTTTGAGAACAGGAAAGCCAGCTTGAGAAAAATAGCAGCTGAGAGCCTGACCCTTTGCTACCATCAGGCCTTGGCCCATCCCCTGCAGCTTAGAGACAAAGGTGATTGATGTCGCCAGGTGTTTTTGCAAATATCATAAATCTTTTAAATGAAAAGGATTGATTGATAAATGATATGTTGTCCTTTTCACACTGAGCGTGCATACCGCCTGTCTGCTGGTAACAGATTTGTCTAGTGTTAGTAGGGCCTGGTTGTCCATATTTCCCTGCCTTTCTCAGATACCACATTGATGGTGCAATAACAAAAGAACTATTCTGGAAGCAGGGCACCAAGGTTTTCTGTTTCTGCCGCACATCGCACATATGGCTTCCAGCTGGGGGAGAAAGCAGGGCTGTTGAATGTCTTCAAATGTAGAGTCTCTGGGTTAGCTACCATATGTGCACGTCAGCTCTTTAAATCCGCCAATGACCCTCTAAGGTTAAGTATACTGATCCCCATTTTACAGATGACAAAGTTGAATCTCAGAGACACTGTATAACTTGCCTAAGATCATGGAACTAATTGGTAACAGAATTGGGAAGCTAACTTTGTTCTGTCAATTGCAAAGTCTTTGCCGTTTCTACTCCTCCATGTTTCCTCTGGAACTCGCTTGTCTCATCCACAATATGAAGGAGGTGAACTAGATAGGGCACTCACATTTTCCCAGGAGAGAATCACACAACGTCAAAATCCAAGGCCATATAGATCACAGTCTTTCTGTTTTTCTTTTTCTTTCTTTTCTTTTTAAAAACTTTTCTTTAATAACATGCCCGTGCATTACATAGAAGTGTTGCAGAATTATTCACTGAGACAGTAATTTGTTTAAATGTGTTTCCCTCCCCCTGCTCCTCCCAAGCAGTGGGCAGGGCTGTCCTCCTTTGACTCAGAGGATGTGTGTGGCAGGATGGAAAGCAGAAGCCACTTGAAATCAGAGAATTTTCCTAGTTTTTGTAAATGCCTAAACTCTTTGATGTTATTAGAAGTGCTCCAGGGCGAGAGGAGAGAGAAAGCAGTGCCTCTGAGGTCAGCAGAGAGAGGGGGAAGGAGCTCAACAGAGAAGGAAAAGAATGAAGTTGTGTGTGCAGAGACCTGAGCAGAGCTCCAGGACAGTCCCCGGGGAGCAGCAGCTCCACACAGAGGTCCAGCTGTCCTCTGGTCCTGAGGAGGCTGGCTCTCAAGCCCAGGCTTTGCAGCTTCCATGTGGCATGGAAACAGAGAACCATGGATTAAAGCGTGAGGATGGATGACTTGACGAACTGAGGTGAAACAATCTTCTCCTAGTGTGTCAGTCCCAGCCTCCTCCTTGATTCTCACGCAGCCTTAATGACTAAGACTGAATTTCTCACCTGTCTGACAATATAGGAGCTTAGAGAAGATTTTATAGGGATTTAAAATAATAAATAAATGTGATATTTCCTGCCACCAGAGTTTATAGACTGAATCACACCTGCTCTACAGTATTGGATGTGACTCAAACATGAGTCAAGTGCAGACGGAAGCTTTATGCAAGCCTCTCTTCCCTTTGTTTATAATCTCTCGTAAGTCCCCTCTTTCATGGTGTAATTTTAAAGGAATTAAATATGAGCTACTCCAAGTTCTATATTAAATTATGCTCAGCTTCCATTAGAATTGCTGATTGATCCAAGTCTATTTAACAGTATAATTGCTAGTAGTCACTCATGGAACAATCATGCAGGAAGGGGTTAAGGTGCGCTGGACCCCTAGTTCATAGTCAGGTTACAACACACATTTCAGGATCTTGCTTACTTCTGGGGAGGAGGCAGAGCCGTGGGACTTGGGGGGAGTACACAGGGGTATGAGTGGTCGTGGTCAAGCTCAAAAGTCTAGGTCTTAAGTGGGTGGCAGGATCTAGGCTTTTCTTTGTTATGTGTACTTTATAACTTACGCATGCATAACATATACACTTTTGCATGTCTTAGATATACACGAAAATATTTTTTGATCCTGGAAATCTCTAGCAAGACCCAGGTCATAATCCTAACACTTACCCCCAGCAGGTTTGCCTTCCTAGGTTACCAGAAGGCTGTTTCACACCTTCTTATCACTCCTCAAATCTGCCACCCCCTTAACACACACACACACACACACACACACACACACACACATTCAACTGTAGCCATCTTGGACTTCACTGGGGAATAAGCACAATGATAATGTTCTAATCACTAAATCTAGCAGCCGCCTGCATGGACCACCCTCCCCATAACAGTCAGAGACACTTTTCAGCATAAATTGGATCCTGTCATCTCCATCACTCGCAGGGCGCTCTGACCTGCTCCTTATCATCTCCACAACTTCATCCCCAAATCACTCACCTCTGCTGTTTTGTTTTGTTTAGTTTTCTATTTTTTAAACATGCTAAGTTTTTCTTACCTGTAGGTCTTTGCTCTTGCTGTTTTCACCACCTGATGAGATGCGCCCCTAATCATTGCAGGGCCTACTTCACCTTGATGTCCAAGCCTTGTCTCAAATGTCACCTCCTAAGCGAGGACATACTGTACCACACCATGTAAAGTTGTAAACGCATATGCACACCTAAACACATATAAATGCATACAACAATCACCACCTGTCTAAAATCTGGGCCTTACGATATCAGGAGCCTTGTTTGACTTGCTCTCCTCTTTATTCCCAGGGCTAGTGTCTAATGGACAGCGGGCACTCAGTAAAGGTTTGCTGGATAAGGAAATAGTAGATATTCAAAAAATACATGGTTATGAGATCTCACATTTCCTCTTGAATTATTTCTGGTTATTTCATGGTTTGTTTTTACTATTATAAATGGATTTTTAGTTTTACCATTTTATTTTTCAGCTAGTAAGTGTTGTTACATCGAAGAGGCTAATAAATTTTGTACAATTATTTTGTAACCAGTCACTATTATGAATTCTTTCATCAAGTCTAAGATTTTTTAAAGTAAATTCTCTCAAATTTTCTATTAAATAATCTTATTTTCTGGATACAATGTTAATATTATCTTCTCCTTTATAATTGTTGTGTCTTATTTGCCTTTTTTATTTTGTTGCTTTGGACAGAAAATCCAAAACAATGTTGAATGTTAATGATGATAATTAATAACAGTCTTGTGGTTCTGGTTTTAATAGAAGTAGCTGATGACATCTTTATTTGGAGTCTCCATGCAAACTCTATTTCTCCTTCTTATTGAGTTAATATGTTAATACCCTTGATTGAGTTATAAATATCTTTCATATTCAGTCACAGCTTAATTTGATTTCTATTCCCTTTTCATCCAGCTCATATTCTAAGAAATATCCTATCCTTTCAAATGACTTCTGCAGATAGCTAAACTCATCCATATTGTGTTAATTTTTTAGGTATAAATGTCAGCAAATAATCTTATTTTCAGATTCTTAAGAGGGAGAAAGAGTGCAGAGGAATAATTCTGGTACTCAGTTATCTGGAGGCTGTATAAGTGACAGAGATTGTGATGCTGGTATTTCAGAACAGTTTCTTTTCCCAGTTCTTCCAAGCCTGATCAAGGGACCAGGCTGCACGCTTACAGCGGTCACCCATCCAACTCATCAGGAGGAAATCTTAAGATTACATCCTAAATCTACTCTTTCCGCAAATGAAGTTTGGCACGCCAAACTCCCCTTTCTCCATCTTCTCATTTGTCACTGCTGATTCCTAGCTTTTAGCTCTTCTAGCTCAAGAGCATCTGTTACAGAATTCTGTCTCTTTAACTGCACTTGCTCAATAAAATATTTTTAGGTTCCTCCAACTCAGTGGTCATGGATGCTGTCTCAGTCCATTTGGGCTGCTATAACAAAATACCACAGACTGGGTTGGGTAGCTTATAAACAATAGGAATTTATTGTTCACACTTCTGAAGGCTGGAAGTCCATGATCATGGTGCCAGCATGGTTGGGTGAGCATCTCTTTCTGGCTTATAGCCAGAGAATTTTCAGTGTGTTCTCACATGGTGGAAGAAACAAGGGATGTCTCTGGAGCCTCTTTTATAACAGCACTAATCTCATTCACGAAGACTCCATCTTTATGATTTAAGCAACTCCCAAAGGCCCCACCTACTAATACCATTGCATAGAGCATAAGGATTTCAAGATATGAATTTTGGGGGAGACATAAACGTTCAGACTATAACAGATTCACCTGAGAACTTCATTCGCACAGTATAATTTTCCCCCTTTCCCTCTTCTAAGTGTAAGCCATCCTCAAAAACATAGCCACATAATGGAATCTCACTGTTTGGCGCCCATTGAGGTCCTGATATTGGTTACTTTTTGACTATTTATGTAGATTAAAACTTTGGTAGCAGCATAAACTGATAAATGCTATTTAAGTGGAAAACTTTTAACACAAAATGTAGACATTTTAACTGCATCCTAGGTCTCCCATACTAATACGCAACACGTCCTTGTATCCATCTATGATGCCCCCATATCCCACTGTTCCACTTCTTGTGTCCACCTCAAGCCTAGATAATATCATCCCATCTTCTGAGCCTATTGAACTTTCGGATAACTATCCTTACTTCATTATACATAAGATGTATGATCCTGCAATTATTCCTCATGCCCACACTTAACAGAGTCACTGGACTGTTGAGCTTCATCCCATACCCTTCACCTCCTCCTTTTGGGTGCTCTTTATCTGAAAGTGGATGGTAAAGATGGCAGGCAGATGCCATTGGTCTCCCAAATTAATTCAGTAATAGAGGCAAACCTATCAGCAGTGAAAAATCCTACCAGACATTTTTTTGAGATTTGTTGATGGTGCTAATCTCTATACTCAGCTACAATAAACAAGGCAGTGGTAATGATGGCAGCCATCATATTTAAGATAATCAGTAAAAATATGGTCTATTTAATTCGAAACAGAAAGCGGAAGTGGATGAACAGAGACGAACATATATACATGTAACATATATATTATATCATATGTTATACGTATATGTAATACAATATAATATATGTATTATATATTATATGTATAATATAATATATCTATTATCCTTTCTTATTTGTGCCCACCTCAAATCAATCTCTGTTCTGATTTCACTCTGACACTCTCAACCTTGTCTTGGCAAATCTGCTCTCTTTTCTTTATACTCCTAAACCTTGCGCTTATTTTCTTCCCACTTAAATTTCTTTACATTACATCCATCTATTTGGATCCCAAATGATTTTCCATATTTTATCCTGACTATTCCTTAAAGTTGACAATAGACAAATGCTATGACGAGAGAGTTCTAGCCATTTGGGTCAATATTTGGATGACTGGAATAAGTGGGAGATATTTTCAAGGTTCAGGGATTGTAATTGGCTAACCAGGCTTAGGCTCGAAGCATTCTGAGGTCCTAGCAGCAACATGATGGGCTGAGGGAGGTGAGGTGGAAGTATGCAGGGTAGAAGCTGAGAGGATCAAACTTGCTTTTGGGTTGATCTTGTGTGTGACTGTCCAGTAGTAAAACCTCAAAATCCAAGATGACTTGGCAACTCAGTGCCCTTCTGGGCTAATGTGAATATCCAGAAGGTCTACTCTTTTAGTTGGAATATGGGATCAGTATCTCCTGGGCATTGATGACACTTAAGTGGTAGCATCTTGATCTTATGAGAGGTGGGGAAAAAGAGCACTTGGGATCAAAGCAGGACCCCAGCCAGTGCCTTTAGGTGGGAGACAGAGTTCCCCCACCAGAAGCGAGGGGCAGGCCAGGGCAGGGCAGTTGTGTAGCTGCATTCAGCAGTCAGAGTCCAGGGCATGTAGCTCCAGGCCCAGCGGGTCAGAATTGGGCATGAATTCCATCACACAACAAGGCCTACCACTAGCAGTTGTGGAAAGGGTACCAGTCAATTGGCTGCTGGGTTTACTTCAGGGACTCACACCAGATCTGCAATGTGTGCAGCAGGTGCATTTCAACCCTCGGTTTCTGTGGAAAACTCGGAAAGTGAGTGGAAGACAGAAAGGGACGGATGGGGGTTGAATGGACCACACGTGGCGAGTTACAGCCTACTCGGCGGGTCCACATTTAACTTCATTGCTAGGGATAGACAATAACGATCTCATTAATATTCACTGTTGATTTGAAAATACATACCTTTTGATTAATTCTTTATTCAATTCTCTCTTATTTTCTTTATTTACCTCTCCACATATGTTTCCTCCATCATAATTGGGCATTGTAATGATATTTACCTTAAAAATTCTTTTGAGTATTAAAATGACAAAACGTTAAAACTATTTAACATTTAGAATAGAACCTGATATATAGTTACTGCCAACATGTGGTTATTATAAATATTAATATCAATATCCCTTCCATACAGATTATAAATACTAGCTGTCAATTTAATAAGTCTGCACTAGGCCTTATGCCAAGTTGGCTATTTACTCTGTTTTTATTTGGTACTTTTTTGATGCACAAGTCTAATGGCTATTTTTACTGGATTCATTTTCTTGAAAGAGCTGATTTATTGTCCATTAACTTATAATTTGCTAGCTACCAAATATAGAATTCCATGTTTTTTAGTGCTAAATTCTTTGAGTTAAGCTTTCTGATTTCTAAAGAAAATTAACGTCTTTTTTAAAGCTATAAATTTGAAATTTAATGATAAATTCAATTACCCAGTCTAATTCTCGAATATGGAGGATGGTAATATATGTTTACCAGCAGATTTCTTTAGAATCAACTTCTTTATCCTCTGATTTAAAAAAAAATAATGTTCCAATTTTGACTGATTCGTTTTATGGAAATGACTATTTTCCAAGCCAATGCTTATTTTCATAATGAAATCCATTGACTTACATCTGTGTACCCAAGCAAACTTCATGTTCCAGGCATTGCAAATTCAATCAAGGAAATGAAGATATGGTCCAGGAAAGCAAGGTAAAGCCTTCCATAACTTAAGAGGTGCATTATGGGAAGAAATATATCATGCTAAAAAAAGTATTTTTCTATGAAAATGGTATCAGATAAAGGATCACAAAATTATTTGTTTAATGAATATAAATCTGATTTTTTTAAACTCGAAGTAAATTTCAATTTCAAATATAGCTGTCTTGCAGTTCGTTATAAGTGCTGCAGCGTCTCCTCTGTGTTCCACAGGGCAGCTGCTGGAGTTGGGTGACCTGCATAGTTTACAGTTCAAGGGGTCGAGTGGACATTCACCTTATAATCTATGGCACTAGGACCCACCCCGAGCTGTGCAGTGCATAGTGTATACAGTTGTACTCAGTGACCCTAGACATGTTAGACACATTTATATCTAGTTGCAATACTAAATTCCTATTTGTTCATTCCACAAAAAGAAAAATACAAGCATCCACATTATAAATCCACAAATATTTATGGGCTGCCTTTTGTGTACATTGAAGTTATTATGATGCCTAAGAAAGAATTCCTACCCAAACAGAGCAGAAAAAGAAAGCCAGACAGATAAACAGCAAAATAGAATATGATACATGTATTCAGTTAGGGAAATGCACAAAGTGCAATGGGCCAAAAAAAAAGGGGACATTTAATACAACCTGGGAATGCAGAAAAGAATTACTGGAAAATATGTCACATGGACTGAGCAATGAGGATGAGCAGGAGTTTTCAAATAAAGGAAAATGAACAGGCATTTCCAGAAAGAGAAACACCAAGGATAAAGTCATAGAGGCAAGAAATATAAGGGTATATGCCAAATTGGTACTGTTAATCGTAAAATATAAGGTCAGGAATAAAGGAAAATGAGGGTAGAATTAAGGCAGCTATGGTGAGATAATAGAGTCAGAGGGTTTAAGTTAGAGGCTGTTACAATAATCCACATAAGACCATGGGAAATGCTGAAAGTAGGATCGAGACGGCAGAAATGGGGAGGAGGGGATAGATAAGTATTTATCATTCATTCATTTCTCAAATACTTATGGAGCATCAGGGAGTGTGGTAGCCTCTGAGTTTACAGACCAGGCCCCTGCCCACATGGCAGCTGCAGTCACATGGGGAGACACACAGGAGACAGACTCGAGGATCAGCAGTCTGATCAACGTGGTAAGTGAGCAGGAAAAGCAGTGCGGGCTGACTTCTGGATTTCTGGATGGGCGACTGGATAGCTATGCTCCATTCACTGAAATCAGTAATACTGGCAAAGGAGAGGGACAATGACAAGTTCAGTAATGGACACATTGGATTTGAGGTGCTTAAACCATGACATTTAAAGAATACTCTCAGTACTGAACTGTGCCAAAACTACAAAGAAATACACAAATCCTAAATGAACAGCAATGAGATTTCTCTAAATTAAAAATTGGCTTGGTAAAGCTTTTGTTTGTGAATGGACCCAGTTCTGGAGGGCTGAATTGCACCTGCAGTATTTCATTTAAAGCTTCACTGACATTTATGCCAATAAAAAGATATTTAACCTAAAAACGGCAAGATTATAATTTAAAGCAATAAAAAACAAGACGAAACACAGGACCCCCTGACTCCTTGGCAAGCTTGCATAGTAGCGTCCCAGCGGGACACAAGGAAAGCACTAGTTCTCGTGTGGAGGCTGCACCCAGACCAGATGAGGTGATTGTATCTGGGTAGGTTCTGTGAATTAATTAGCATTTTGCTGTTTCAAAAATTTTTTTCCAAAATGTAATTTTTGTTATTTTAGTTCCAGCTATTTTCAAGGATGACATTCAAATCTTTTGAGTTTGGGAATGTACTTGATATTTAAAAGATCATTTGTCTTCCCCCAAGCCTAATTTCCCTGACAAGCAAACTTTTAACCTAGCAAAATAGTTTCAAGGTGGAAGAAAACACACCGTGAAGTGGTACCAACAGTCCGGAAAGTTCTTCATAATTTGAAAAAGGCTAAGTATGGACCTAAGAATAAAATTTATATTTTGATGGTAAAGAAGCCAGTCTCAAAAATAAGTATGCCTCAATAATATATAAATTTATACAACCATACAAAAATACAGAAAGTCAAGAGTATTGTTCACATATATTTTTAATAACAAAATCAACCACACTTTAACATACTCATCATACTAATGGCTTTTTCCAAATTGGGCCAGCAATATGTTTAAAAAGAAAAAGAAAGCACTGAATGTAAAGGCCTCATTTCTAGTCTGAAAATAAGAGAGTCAATCTAATGATCTCAAAGGTAACTTCTACCTACAAAGGTCTAGTATTCTAAATCAATATTTTGAGATTCAGCTAGTCTTTCTAAACTATTATCCTAATGTTTAATAACATTTGATCTATCTAAAATGTTAAGAAATATTTTAAAGGCTTATTTATACTTAAAATGTTCTATTTTTTAATTGTACAAGAATAATATATTCATAAAAAATGTTCCAAATGTTAAATGCCAGATTGTATTTATTGTCATCCCTGTGCGTCTCATGTGGACCCTTATACGTTAGCCGATCAGTTATTCATTCATTGATTTAAATATTTACCGAACATATGCTGCATATCCAGCACTGAAAAGGCTCTAATCAAAGGGGACCAGAATGCACGGTTTCTTCCCTTTTCCCTTACGTTCTGGTTGGGGAGCAAACTATTATGTGGTGTTTACCACGTGCCTCACTAGTCTAAGCACTCTTCTTAAATCAACTAACGTAAGCCCTGCAATAACCCTATCAGGTTAGTACGATTGTTATCCTGCTTTATAGATAAAGCAAATGAGGCACAGAGGGGTTAATTAACTTGTCCAAGTTCACACAGCTAGTTAGTGGTGGTCCCAGAAACAAGAAAGAACTGGGAAATTTTACATTGCAAAATATGAGTGCGTCTTTGTACGTAATTTCAGAGAAATAGAAATGGAGAGAGTGAAGTAAGATAGACAGGGATTTCTCTCCAACAGCCTCTCTAAAGGAAACAGGAAATGTGTGACTTGTTATAAAATGTTCCTTGTAAAACAGTTTTATTTTGTATGTCAATGGCCGTTCGCATGCTAGTCCGATTTATCTTTCCATCTATTATTCCATGAACATTTTCTATTGTAAACTTCTGAACATCGGGGAAACATGAGTCGCCTGAGGTTCGACTCCATTCCGTTTTCTGTGTTTACCAGCAAATCACGACCACACTGCCACCTAGTGGATCTTCCCAGCAGCCTCCCGACTGACAGAAGCTATAATTCAAGTATTTCCAGCCCACAGTTCTTTAAAATTCGTGTTTTCACATTGATGCTTGGAATACACAACTCATTTTAACATAGCCATGATATCATGAGGGGTTGTCAGGTTTCAAGCTTGTTCACAAAATCATTCATCTCATCACGTACTTTGAATGAACATTTTCCAGTTATGTTGCCCCGTCCGTAGTAACAGTTTCATGGGGTCTTCTTGTATCCCCTTTCCCGCTCCTTCTGCTTTTCTATTTTGATAGTCCATGAGAAAATGCTAGACTCCCAGCCTTCCACTCCAGCCATGCTGTCTCTACCTGTATCGGCCTTGGCAGAAAAGGAACCTCCCTGGGGATCGATCTCTTTCTCTCAGTCTGCTGCTGGTTTCTGATGCTGTGACCCGATCACGAGGCGGGCGCAGCTTCTGTCCCCTGCCCCCTGCCCCTCAGCTCAGGGGGCCTCTGAATCTCCTCCTCTTCTGCCCTGGCCTGGCCCATCCCGCTCCTCTCTCCAGCAGTGCCAATGGCTCAGTTAAACCTTTGCTGTTGAGGGCTGTCAGTCATCCTCACCGTGCCCTCTTCCCTACTCCTGACAGGACAGGTAGTGTTCTTCCCTACTTATCCCTCCTTTCCAATTATGAGCGCGTGATGAATTAATACCTTGGTTGCCTTATAGGGCACAAAGAACATGGTACCTGAAGGAACTTCTCCTTCTCCTGGCTTCCTGTTAAAGCCTGTCTCCTTGAGTTGAGATCTATGGATGTCTATGAGACTGTTAGCTAGGGAGAACCTGCCTTACGATCTGAACTTTTGGTCAAATTCTATGTAAAGGTGTCAAATATGTTATTAAAGTGTATTCTGATTATTTGGTGATTTGTCTATGACTACAGTGGAGATTTCCATATACTTCATGGCCTAGAATAGTACCTAACACATGCTAAGTCTTCAAGAAAGACTTTCATGAATGTTCAGTGAGCCCTTTCTGATTCTTCTTGGGAAGATGCTCATGGACTGGTCACCAATCCATGTAAATCTGCACAGGCAGCCTTCCCATTAGCATTTCAAGGTTCTCGGAAGAAGTTGGACCCTGCCACTGTCTTTCTTCTCTCACTCCCTTGTCATCTAGTTGCTGATGCTTGCTAGAGAAAGTGACAACCCATAGAAACAGTAGGAACAGTAAGGCAGAGACAGCTGGTGGTATCTGTGAAGTAAAACCAAATCGTGTCTCTTGGGATTTCTCATTAGTCCATCTGCAATGAATTCGTAAAGTACCATAGACCAGGAGGCAGAAGGCCTGGGTGTACAATCTTCTCTGTCACCCACTGGCTGTGCAAACCAGGGCAATGACCTAACTTCCTGAAGCCATTTCTCATTTATGAAGTGGGGATGATAATAACACAGATTTATAATCCTTTACCTGCAATTCCAAAATCCTGAAAGCTGTGAAAATCAAATGGTTTTTTCATAATTCATTTGGTATCAAAATCCTACCTGTATGGAACGAATTAATGTGAGGCTCTTTAAAACTCTTATTTATCCCATTAAGATTGTGAGGTGCTCTCCAAGAACCTGTTGGGTCTATTGTTTAATGTCCAGGAAAGGCATCAACTTATCTTTCTAAAATTCTGAATTCCAAGATCCGGCTCCAATGGGTCTATCTTAGTGTAGCACGTACTTGGGCCCAAGCAGTTCCTCGAAGGGACTGCGGAATTTTTCCTACCTTGTGGGGTCGTGTGGGTGTAATAATATCATGAATGAAAGCTGCTATCACAGTGCTTGGATGTATAAAGCCCTCAGTGAATGGAAGTTATTATTATTTTTAAATTTTAACTCTTTTTATCCCCAAATAAGACATTCTCTCAGTCCTTCTCGATGGGGCGCACAACCTACAGCACGTTCTTCCGGGCAGTGTGTTCAAGTTTTTCTGTTCCCTTTCTCTTCTGGTTCTTTTGTTCTCACATTTTCTCCTCCTTCCTTCCCCTCCCCCTTTAACTCATTCTTTTCATCTCTTTGAGAATGTGGTGAAAGATATGGCTCTTCATCCCAGGAAATTGCTCCTTAGCATATACACACACTTTCAGGGAAGCCACGAAGTCCCCCAAAGTCCATCAAGGGACCCTAATTTAGGGAGTGCATCTTCACGGAATTAAGAAATATCATTTGTAAGAGAAATTCTATTCACATGGTAGATTATTATTGTCACAACTATTTCATACTAAAAAAAATCACTGTGCCCAGTTTTCATAGTTATGATTTTTAAATGTTTGGAGAAAATTGAAATGCCACCGAAATAAATAGAAGGAATATGTCGATAAGTTACTTTCCTGAATGGCTTAGGTAGGTGAATGAGCCCAACAACCTCTTATGAACGTTATGAGTTCTATTTTTCTATGACTCTGTTCTTGTCAACAGCTTACATGCACGTGATACATATAGTTTATAAAGTGATTTCATATATATTATTTCAATAAATCCTCATAAACCTGCTGAGAATTAGGAAAAACAGATTATCCTCATTTTTCAGATTAAAAAAAAACATAATTTCAGAGAAGCCAGATGATTTGTATCTGAGGTCACATAACTGAGTCTCCAAATATCTAATCTAGTGATCACGCCCCATGGTTCTCTGGCTCTTAGGACTATTACTCCCATGTATACCTTTTCTGTCCCAAGTGTTCATTTACACTCTAAACCATATCTGCATTTGACTTCTTTTTGATGTTTATTGATTTATATTTGTTTTATGTATATTTATTCTTACATATAAATATTATATATTTATATTTACATAGAATATATATATCCTAATATATATTCTAGTAGAATAGCTCTAGATACACACTTTTGACATACTATAAGATGGCTATGATCTCTTCTCTCTATTCCCACATTTTCTATTGACTTTCCGTCTTAGCAAATTCAGGTTACATAACCTGCCATTGCAAGTCAACAGGTATGGTTGTGAAAATCAAGGACAAGAACATCATACTATTTGTCAATGCTTGTTAGCCTGAAAGCACAATATACTATAGAATTTTAGCTGGGACTTGTGGTCTGTCCATATATTGGGATTCAAATAACTCATAAAGGAATGGAAATATTAATTTACATTTAATGACTATGTGCTAACCAATATTTTCCTAAGGTGCTAGTATTCAAAAAGCACTGATAATTCCTAGAAGTAGCTGGAGGGCATTTTGTCACCTATAGCTATCCCTGTAGAAAGCTCAAAAGAAGTCAAATGTCCTGTCAAAGTTTTGTTCATATGACACTTAGTCCGTTTCAACTGTGATGTTTTTGCAATTCCCCTACTGAGAGAGATTTGCTCCTGAGGGATGTGGTAATTTTCCCAGAGCCAGATATTTGTCTGTGAAAATTTTCCACCTGTCATTTTTTAAATTATTGAACTTAAATTCAATATCCTCTTTGCTTACTTCTTATGCTAAATCCCACCGGATCCTCAAAGTCACAAGCTGAGCTCTCTCAACAGAAAGAGGAGCTGTACGTGAGTGAGGCTGACTAATACCTAAATAACACTGTCAGGTTGCGCTCCAATCTCTGACTGTTCATATTTGGCAGAAGCAGACAAGTGTTCTACTGACTAAGATATTAACAACAGAACAATCCCCAAATTCCTCAGGGGATTTTAAACTCACTTTTAAGCTATTGGATTAGTGCCAGTGTTATTTTCAAAGTAGAGAGCAAGTCTATTGTAGGAATACGTGGCTTTGATTTTGTGGGTAAAATGAAGACCTATAATCTTTATATTTTTCAGTGAGGAATCATAACCCAACATAGGTGTATATTTGAAATTTATAAAAGATTTTGATAAATACTGTCTTGTTCAAAAATAGCCACTTTTTGGGTTCCTTTCTTTCAGAGTCTCTTAAGGGCTATATTTTCCACTTCAAATGTTGTTTTCATTGAACAGACAGTAACAAAGTATAACAATCAGGGATTTAGGCAAATAGATGAAATATGAAAAGAATCTATTTTGTGCCTTCACGTCTCTGTTCTTCATCTTTAACCAAAATCATTAATAACACTCCCTCAACCCATGTACTTTCATGCCCTTTCCACCCTCCCTCTTACCAAAACCTAATTTTAAAAAGCAACTGGAACTCTGGTTATAGACAGCAGATTAAACACAGATGTTTATTGTTGCTCCTTTGTAATACTCCAATTGAAAATAAATGCATAAAAGAGCATAAATCTACAAGAACAAAGAGAATGAGAGAGCAGACAACAGCACATGAAAGACGTCAACAAAACTTTGGACTCAGGAAAGCGTAAGGATGAATAGTAACTGATTTAGCAGATCAGAGAAATCAGAACTGTGAACTTGATGGAGAGGAAGCTGCGTAGCTCTCCCAAACCTCAGAAAGACTCAAATCTGGGGCACGGTAGATATTTCTGAAGCGGAACTTCAGAGCAGAGCTGCAAAATGGAAGAGAGGTTGAGAGTTTGTGCGAGGGTCAAGCAGACCCCAAGCTTCCCTCCCCAGGAGCCTGGCCCTTTTCTACCTCCTAATGAGAGATTTATAGCTGAAAAACGACAGTGGGGTGGTATTGGTGAAAGGCAATATCAAAGATAAGAGAATTAAAGAAAATCTCTCAACTCAGTGGTAAGACTCGCCAGCCCTCATTGCCTCATAGGTTGCATACAAGTGGGTTTTTATTTTCCAGGAAGGAGAGAGAAATCCTTAAGGTAGGCAATGGCTCTCAATCCAGGTCGATGTGCCCCCAGGGGACCTTTGCCAATGTCTCTAGATATGTTTGGTACTGGCATCTACTGGGTAAGCATCCTACTGCACACAACAAAAAGTCAGCTGGCACAAAATGCCAATAGTCTGGAGGTTGAGCAAGGCAATGATTTTCAAAGCATAGTCCAGCTTTGGGGGAGCCTCAGCCCTCTGTGTTTTAACAGGCTCTCCAAGGGGTTCTGATGCGGCCGTCACTTGAGAACTGCCGCTGAACCACTGCTTAAGGAAATTGCAACCCAAAAGGGAAGTCCTACAGAGGCTGAGAGCTGGTGATTCTCCAAGACAAGAGTCCGTCACCTCCTCAACATACTCATCATGCGCTCAGCCCCACTCCCACCCCATGAGATCACCATCAGCTTGCTAGTGCCTCACTCTTAAAAAACCAAACAGCCAGGTAACTCACCAGATTATTGAGAAAGTCAGGGACCAAAACAAGCAAAAGATATGTGTGTGTGAATACGTACACAAACACACACATTGAAATCCCATACTTAATATCTCCAACAAAATAAGGTGGGTTTCAAAAACAGGAAACAGAATCAGACAGAGGGCTCAAAATTAGGGACCAATTACAACCACAACTTGATGCTGAGGCCCAGAGTGAACAGAGGAAAATTTCTTCACTACCTTCTATCGAAGGACTGGAATGGTCCCAGACTCCCAAATGGTTCAAATGACAAGCCTCTTGCCCTGGCCGAGGGGAGCTGCCTAAATTAGGGACCAGGAAAGTCTTTGCTGTGCAAGGCTGTCTTGAAGACTGTCTGTGCAAGAGTGTCTTGAATGACCATGACTCCAGAATCAGTGTACTCCTTTCTTGTTTCCCACCGTTTCAAGTTTGTTCAATGGAAGTTGTCTTCTGTTTTGGGATGACACCTTTGGCAATCTCTTGACTTCTCACTCTTAACTAACAGAAAATTCTACCATCACTTAAAGTCACAAAATGCAGTCTCAATTTATACATTAAAAATGTCCAGTCCAGTATACCAATCAACACTTCTGTATTTATTTGTTGTAAGGTTTCTCCTCCCTGCTTTCAGCTACAACCCACAGAGCAAGAACCTGTTCATTAGGAAGAGGCCTTTGGGGGCCAGCCTGGTGGCATGTTGGTTAAGTTTGTGCACTCTGCTTCAGCGGCCTGGGGTTTGTGGGTTTGCATCCCAGATGTGGACTTACACACTGCTCATCAAGCCATGCTGTGGCAGTGTCCCACATACAAAATAGAAGAAGATTGGCATGGAGGTTAGCTCAGGACCAATCTTCCTCACCAAAAAAAAAAAGGGAAGAGGCCTTTGTTAGCTGTGGCTTCTTCTCTTTGTCGTTCTGCTTTTGCCATCCTTGCTAACTATGGTTTTAGCCCCTTAGTTCTGGGAAGTTTGGAGGAAGGAGGGAGAGGAACACTCTCTGGACTTGATGGAAGTTTCAAGAAAGCTCCTTCCTCATTGGGTACTTCCTTGGGTTCATTAGAGGCCCCTCTCCTGATGGGGACAGAATCTGTTCCTCTAGTTACCACTGTATCCTCTGTTCCTGGTTCTCCTATTGTCCAACAAAATAGAGATCCTATCCTTCGGAATTTCCCCTTTAGGACAGGACTTTAAACTGCTCCAGACCAGCTCTCTTTGGCTCTTCTTCCTCCTCTCTCTCCAACGCTGCTGTCATCTGGCCACAGAAAACCCTTCCATATCCTTTGTCCTGATAAGGTTGGGCATGCATGACTGCCTCAGTGCAGCCACCTCCATTCCACTGCACAGGCCTCTTAACGCTTTCTCAGGTTGACTCAGGCACCAAATCGAGCTCTCCGAGGGGTCCCCTCACTCCCCGTGCAGGGTGGAGGTCAGCTCGTCCTCCTCCCTCTGTGTATGCTAGGGATGAGGGGCTCACAGTGGAACAGCTCCCACTAAAAACTTCTCATAGATGCCCTTCCTTCTTCCTGATCTCAACCCTTTGACATTTGAAGTTGGCAAAGAAGTTAAAAAATGTGAAATCAGTTCTCAAACATTTCACTGGCAAGTTCTGCACGTGAGGATTTGCCTCAGTCACTCTGATATCTGACGTCTATTGTACTGATACCTCAGTTGAAAATGAGGCAAGATCAATCCTACTCTTACTGCCTTATGCAGTTTACATATGGAGGGAAGTGGGGCTCAAAGAAGAAACTGGAGGGTGAGCCAGCCCCTGAAATAAATAAGCAATCTCCTCCTCCAACTCTGGGTTATTACTCCCTACATTTTCCCTGGCTAAAGACTGAGTGGTCTGCTCTTATAAAAACTCAGTCATGCTGAGAGGAGAAGGGCTGAGGGCTGGATGCCCCATAAACTGGGTCTTGGGACAAGAAATTTGTATTCAGCAAAGCGTTTCCTTTTAAGTATATTTGGTCCCTCTCAGTGGGATATTTCCAGACTAGAACCAAGGAGATGACTCAGGAAAGAGACCAAAAGGAAGCAGTAGTCTTCACAAATCTTATTTTCAACACTTCAGGTGTTCGCCTTGCTCCAAGACTCAGCCAATTTTAAAAAGTGTAAGATGACTCGCCCCTGGAAGACGCCCCCCGCACTTTGTTAGGAAGGCTCAGAGCACTGCTCTGTGGGCTTACAGTGCCATGAGGGTGGCTGCAGCACCATCCAGGGCAGGACAGTCGCAGAGGGGCCTACCCTTGCCTCTGACCTTTCGTGGACACATAATTGCTCCAGGCCCCAATTCCCTCAGCTCTTGCCTTTCATAAAATTTAAATGATTTCTAAATAACGTTCCCACCCTAACGAGTTGTGATTCTGGCCAAATAAATAAAACACTCTTTTGGTAGCTGGATGAATAAAATCAATATTCACAGTAGGAAAGACTCAATTATAATAAAAGAGTGTTCAAATAATTCTAACATCATTTCTGAAAGTACGGAAAATGAAAGAACAGGCAGCAGGTCGATTCCGTCTCCTTACTTGATTGGTTTTCCTTTTTAAATGTAGCTCGTCTTCTCTGTAGCTCCAGGATTCGGAGGAGGAGGTGAGATGGTGCACGGAAGAGTGGTTCCTCGTCAGGGCTGCCTGGCTCAGTTGCAGACTGTCACTCCTCCCTGGCATGACTCGGTCTGGGGCCATGTGCCCAAGGTACACCTCGCTGGTGCCCTAGCACTGCGTTTACCACTGACAGAATCTCCCTTCTCACTCCCCAGGGAAAGAATATTAGCTATGATTTTAGTTTATTTTTTTAAAGATCTAAACCTGCTAAATCCAATGATGCTGTGGTTATTGAATGCCTCATGCTCAGATCCATCTATTCAATGCAATGAAAAAATGAGTGGCTGTGTTAGTAAATATACATTTGCAATCAGTCTTTTGCTCATTATTTTGCATTATAATTCTTATCCTTAGGCCTCTGAGATGTGCAATCTACGACTGCAGGACTTGGGGATTTACAGGTGTTAGGGTATCTGCACAGAGCACATTTACTACAATTTTGAATTCATTAGAAGTACAATATTTATTACCAAGAAAATTTAAAGCACTAAAACAGAATAGAAAAACTGTAACATTCAAGGAATTTACGTTCCCTAGCTCATAACTGGAACTATATCTATGCATAATGTATTGAAATTGTGTTACAATGTGATATGTTGTGCCTCTCTTTTTAGACAAGGATTTAAATATTTCATTAACAAAAAAGTATTTTTAGAAGACAGAGATAATGAACCTTGGAAAGCAAATCATTCCTTTGGTCAATGATAAAATAAAATATATGAAGTATTTCCATTAATACAAATTCTACCCACGAAGGATTCTAAAACTCACTATATCTGAAATGAAATCCTCTTAAAGAACAATATAGGCTTTACCAAGATTACATTCACATTACGATGTTACAATATTTACAAAGATATGGAGGCAATTATGGTGATGACACTCTTTGAAACAATTGAAACACACTGAAACTGACTCTGTGACTCAAATGGATAGGCCTGCCAGAAAATTCTGGGAGAATATTATTCCCTAATATGAGAATAGAGAAGCCATGGGTACACCATTCTCCTCTCATTTTTCTAAGTGTCTGTAGCCCACTTAGAATTTCTATTTAGGATGGGAAGTTATATTCAGAAAAAGGTATTATCTTAATTGAATAACAGAATTACCTGCAATTTTGTAAATTGGAGGAAAGTTTTTTTCTTCATATGATATTATTAGGTGATTGCTTTCTGAGCTGGAAGGAGAAAACTGGGAAGGCTAAAGTATACAATTAAAAAGGAGTCGGGTATGAAGCTTTTCCTTCCCAATGGCACAGGAGCTTAGAGGCAGACAATCATGGACATTGGTTAACAAATGCAGCAGCAGTGAAAATGGTCTGGATTTGGACTCCCCATTCAGCGCGACATTTGGTGCCCCAAATCCCCCACGTCGCCTTCCTTCTCTTGGCAGGGTGCCAGGAAGCTCATTCTTCTTGGTGACTTTTAACCTCCTTGCCGCTCTTTCTTCAATTCCACTACTTGGTGGCTGTGTGAGTGATGTCTTAGCTACTTCAGAGGACCACACCTGTGCCTCTCGTTCTGCTTCATTTACTCTGTAGCTTCTAAAGTCAATGATTTTAAAAGCACTCACGTTGACTTTGTGGTTCCAATATTAAAAGCAACAACAACAACAGGAATAAATTCAACAACAGTGGCTCCCACTTCTTGAGCATTTTTCTGTGCCAGGCATAGTGCTACGACAGCGTCATCTCATCTGATTACCACAACAACTCTACCAAGTGGGGAATATTATCGTCCCCATTTCACGGGAACAGAAAATGCAACTTTCCAAAAATCGCACAACAAACTAGAGCTGAGTGACAAACATAGAATTTAGAATATAACACCTAAACTCTTATCCTTTACATTCTCGTTTCTTGCATCATAAGAAATAATATTTCCTGATGGTTTACAACATGTCAGACACGATATTGAGTACTCTGTATGCGTCTTCCCATTTGTGACCACATTGCTTGAACTTCTCTGACTTGCCTTCAGTGAACTGGGAGAAGGCTCCCATTGAGGTCAAAATTATGTAAAATGTCAACCAAAGTAGTAGCCACGTTTTAACAGAGATTAGACTATGAGTCTTGATTTTGCAACTCACTAACTTTGTAAAGTCATTTAAAGTCTCTTAGCCTATGATCCTTCATCATTAAAATAAGGGTTACAATTGTAACTATTTCATGAGTTATTAAGAGAATTAAGAATTACAACATATAAACAGCGTGTGCTCATAATATTCCCCTATTAAATGTTAGTTTATCCTATTACTGGTTATTTTTCACCTGAAAGGTGGCCTCATAAATCTCTCTCCCGACTACCCTGAGATCTTTACTTGGAGCGAGGTCAAAGGCCATCATGAATCAGTAGCCAGGAAGCATTTTTAGCACCTCGACTTGCTTCTATATTGGAGTAACTTCTCAGAAAGGGAATTTTTACCTTGATTTGAGATAGATTTTATCGTTCCCTTGTTCTACAGTCTTAATCTAGTTATCTGGGACTTAACCGCCAGCCCCAGAATTCGTTCCACCCATATCTTTTACAAGATCTCAGACGACAGTATCAAAATTGAGGTCTTGGAATCTTTCCAGGTTGGTCAAAGCCCCTGGGTTTGGTTTACAGATGACATTTCTCTCCTGGACCTTTCCTACAAGCAAACAAAGAATATATGGCATGAATCTCTGAACTTGCCAAATCAAGGAGGTTGAGATGGATTGAAGGCTTCTTGACCTCTCCAGGATTATAAACATCCAAAAATCTTCTAGGACATTATCTTAACTTTCTGAAAGAGAATCCCCCAGGAATTTGTTGGTCATGCACTCCAGTTCCTGGTTTGATCAAGACTAACATAGAATTATACCAAGCACACCCAAACAAAGAAAGCAAAAACCAAACAAAGTCTTGTTTGATCAGAGAGGCCTCATGTGGAACAGAACATGAGAGAAGACTCCCAGGAATGTATCACATACAATTCATCAAATTCTTTATGTTCTCTAAAAACTTACATTTAAAATATTGGATGGGAGGCCCTTGGGCTAACTATGAGATGGAACTCTTCTGCCTCATGGTCAGCCACTTGTGTCAATGTCAAAAGACATTATACAAATACAGGTCTCAATTGGCAATGCAGAAGCTGATGTTTTGCAGTCTTTAGTTCTAAAGCAACTATCTCATATTTGATAAAGTACGAGCCCTTTCAGGCCAGCGGCTATCTACTCGTACAAAAAGTTGATTAGAATGATCAAATTAAATAAAGTCCTGGCCTACTACATTTTATAACCAAAGCTATTTAAAACTTATTCTAACTTGTGGACATAACCATTAATGGCCAGTTAACCTAAATTAATTCTGTAGTAAAATCTTATAAAAATGCCCTGAGAATCACAGTTATTCAATTTTCAGAAGTAAATTCTCTGTTTCTCCCACAGTTAGCAGAACAATCCAACTAAATATTAAGCCCATTTCTCTTTTGTTAAATTGAAAACCTGGGTTTCCTAAATCAAATCTAATCTAAATCCAATTCCTCTCTTGAAGAGTATTTGAATTACATTTTTAATAAAGCCTTAGAAGAATATTTTCACAGTTAATGAATACTTTTTAGAAATCACCAAAAAAAAAAAAAGAAAAAGAAAACTTAACTTCAAACCCATCCTCTAATACTCACAACAGAACCAGTCACATAATTTGCAAGGCCCAATGCAAAATGAAAATGTGGGGCCCCTTTTTCAAAAATTACTCAGAATTTTAAGACAGTGACAGCAGAGTGATAAACCAAGAGTGAGTCCTTCCAAGTGTCGGGCTCCGTGCAACTGAACAGAACTTGTGTGTAGGAAGCCAGCCCTGCCCACAGCATATTCACTCCATGTATGGTCTCTCACCTTTAGAGAAAGCTGCTTTTTTCACCGTATGTGTAAGTTTAGATATATGTACAAAGCTTGAGCTTTGTGAATTTATAAATATTACAGAATATTTTAGATACATGAAAGTGTGTTCAGAAGCACAAAAAATACAGGGGAAAATGGATTAAAGTAAATTCAAAAATGTTAGGCGACAGAAAGAGTGAGAGAGAAAATAAGTCAGAACAATAGCTAGATCATTCATCCGTATCCTTTGCCACATTCTGGAAATACAACTTCAGCAGTAAATCCATAGTTAAAACTTTAATCAGTAGTTTAAAATCTTTACAGAAAAGAAAACGCCAGGCCCAGATGGTTTATCACCTGGTTCTACCACATATTCAATGAACAAATAGCTCCGTGTTCATGAGCTCTTCCAGAGAATAGAAAAAGAAAGAACATTAAGAACATTCCCTGGCTCGCTTCATGAGGTGGGTGTAAATGTTGATACCTGTGATGGATAATGTTCTTTCTCTACTCCAGACTTGCCTGCTACACTTTTTCCTGTACCTCTTGGGGCTAGAAGCCTGCAAACCACAATTCATAGTCTCCTTGTCATCTGGCTTCCTGTTAGTTTCTGCTAATGTGAGATGCTAACAAGAAACCGGAAAATGAGAAGAATGGAGAAGTGATTTGCTTCTCATTTCTGGCTTCTCCTCCAGCAGTGGGAACTTCAGCTGGACAGTAAAAAGTTATAAACCTCTACCAATTAAGATATGTGTGATAGCACAAAGATAGAGACTTTGGCCAATGGATCTAAAGAGAGAGCCCCCACAACTAATCCACACATTAATGAAAACTTGATTTATGAACAAATTTGACATTTCTGATCAGTGGGGAGGTGAGGGAGTACGCGCTAATGTTGGTAGAAAAATTGTTTAGCCACATGGAAAAAAAAAATAAACTTGATATACACTTCATATGATACACAAAAATCAACCCCAGGAGGTTTAAAAACTTAAATTTGAAAGGGCAAACTTTTGAGAGAAAATAGGGAGAAATATGTTTAGACCCTCAAGTTAGAATTTATTAAAGAAAAACAGAGATGACAAACTTTAAAAGAAAAGACTGATATATTTAACTGCTTTAACATTAAAGCCTTATGTTAATCTAATCATTTTTAAAAGATGAAAAGCTAGACAGAAACTAGGAGAATATACTTGCAACACATATAAATAATAAAGAATTAAAATCTAGAATGTATTTAGGAGAGAAGTGACATGATTTTATATATGGTTTTAAAAGATCACCAGGCCATTGTTTGGCCAATAAACTGAATAGGTGCAAAAGTGAACAGTGGGAGAGCAGGTAAGAGGGAGATCAGGTGGATAAAGATGGACTTCTAGATCTTGGTAGTAGCTTTGGAGAAAAGAGAAGTAGACTAGTTCGGGATGTGTTGTTGCATGCATGGCTAACAGAACTTGCTGATGAATTGTCTGTGTGTTATGAAGAAATAGAAAAGAATTCTTATTTGATTCCAAAGTTTATGGCTTGATCAACTGAATAAATGCGGTTCTATAAATAAATATATTTATTTCTCTTTATGAAGATGCCTAGGGGAGAGACAGTTTAGGGTTGAGGAGGAATCAAGGGCTCCCTTTTGGCCACGTTAACTTTGAGTTGCCTGTTAGATGTCTAAGTGGAGATATTGGCTCCATTAAAATAGACATTGGCTGCTCCAGCTCAGAACTCAACAGAGAGATCAAGCTTGAAAGACTAATTTGGAAGTCGCTGGCCATATATGGTATGAGAGTACCTATTTTTTTCCCCCTGGACTGTGACCTGATATAGAGAAGGTTGTGACCTTGACTTTGAGGAAGAAAGACAAAGTGAAAGTTGCTATCTCCCCTACTTAGAGGAAACATGCTGTGGAGGCAGGAAAGATGCTAAAGACAACAATGTCTAGTCGGGTCTCCCAGGGAAGGTACTCAGTTGATCAGCTCCAGGAACAGTAACATATCGTAGCCAATTAAGTTTTATCACCCAAATTGTAGTCTCCTAAAGTCTTCACTGACACATTAGTGTGTGAGATAATTAAGCTTGCTGTTGTATCCATGATAGGACCAAGCAGAGGAGAGAGGTAGCTGCAGCCTGGAGAAGTAGGTAAGGCGCAACCAGAAGAGTCTGGTGGGAGTGGGCAAGAATCACTGATACGGACTAATTACATTAATCCTATCTCCCTTGCTAGAGGTTTTTGGTGGAATGCCTAAGCCAGTTTACACCAATGAGAAGTGAGCAGAGTTTTGCTAAAGTCTTCTGGGAAAGAAGCGTCTTGACTCTTAAGAGAAAGCTATAAAAAGTCAACTTCCTTCTCCCTAGGCTTGAAAATGGAACTCTGTAGTTCCAGTTGTTACTGACCACCATCCTATGACCACAAGGGAAATTTGGGAGGAAACTGATCCAGTGGATGTAGTGGGGACAGACCAAAAGAACCTGGTCCTTTGCATACAACAACCAACTAGGAAGCATGCCTTGCCCCTGGACCTCCTCTGATGTAAGTCAATACGTTCCTTATTTTTTAAGCCCACTTTGGGTCGGATTTTATGCTAGTTGAAACTGAAAACATTTTAATTGATACAAAAGTTGGTACGCGATAATCAGAAGGATTTATGGAAAAATTAAACATTCCTGGAGCTCAAAAATTACTAAAGGAAGGAAATCCAATAACAGGAGATGAACTGCTCACAGAAATTCTAGATGGATGATTGGACTATGGTCATTAGATACTGAAGAGAAAATTGACCCTAGAGATGAAGGACTTGGGGACGTTCAGGACATTTAGGACACTCAATAGTGTGCAAATTTCTGCAGAACCAAAAAATCAGAGAGTTATATGATTTTGAGGCCATCCTAACAGTCATATTGAAAAATAAATAAATCATTGGAAAAATAAAAATAAATCCTTGGAATTAGAAACATTAATAAGTATGCAATAATATTGATTAATATGTTCTTCAGTTGAATGCAATACAGGAATAAAAAGGAATAACAACACTTTACCTTGGTGCTTAATCATTAATCCTTCTTTTTGGAGAGTCTAAAGAGCTTCGCAAATAAGATAAACATTAATAACTGGAGACTGAGTGGAATTCTTTCTAAAAACAATACACACACGCTTTGTTTAGGCAAAGATCTTCTTAGATTAATCTGAAATACCCTGAAGAAAAGCTTATTTGAAACTTTCTGAAGTAATTTTCAGAGTTGCGTAGAATGCTTAAAGCCTTTTGAAGTCTAGTAGATATATTATATGACATCCTTAGGCTAATCTCAATTGAAATCCAAAAATAAAAAATAATTATTCTCTTAAGTAATCAATTTCCTTAAAAAAATATGAAACTACAATTTGAAAATGAGTCGTTTACTCTTGTTTACTGGCTCTTCAAATCCATAGCCCTCGATGTCTACTGCCCCTCCCAAAGAAATGTCTTGGGAGTGAAATCTTGCAGAATAGGAGCCATCACTTAAATGAAGGTAAGCCGAGAGGTTCTCTGCCCTCTTCCGGTCAGTCTCGAAGCCAAACCAGGCTCAGCTCCCACCGATATACCCTTTTATACACAAAACCCAGGTGTGAGCATCTCTCCTTGCCCATCTAGCATATGACTTCCGGAAAACAAAGTCAATCCTCATCTAGAAAAGTTCAGAGACTTAAGAGACCAACTATGAAGTCTTTTGTAGTATGAGGTACCAAAGACGAATTTTCAGCATAAAGTGGCATGGAGTGCCCCTAAACTTGAAGACATAGCAAACTCACTTCTGACAATAAAAGAGTCAGTTCTCATTGAATTAATAACACATCAGTATCCTATATTAGTCCCATATTTTTAGAGAATGTTTTTTAAAAATGTTGTTTATGGAGACCATGGAAATGCCACAATTCTGGTACTATTCTTAGGACTATAATATAACTAAGGAAAACTATGTCTTACTGAAGGATATTGTCACCTGCCAGAAAAATATGGTCCTTTGGTTAGCTGTGAAAGAGGGTAACTAGTTGGATAATAAGATTTTTCAATCTTTGTCTAAGGGAAATGGACAATATATCTGTACTCTAATGACTGGAGAGAAGTGACTAGTGAAGTGATGCAATATATTATGGGTTAAGGGTGTTTACAGCTTTTTTCAATAATCCAATAGCCTAGATCAAAGATGACAGATATGTGGCATGCTTGACTCACATTAGAAATCTTGGGCGGATGTAAGATGCTGTCATTCAGACACAACATTCCTCTTCACTAGTCTCTAATGTTGTCTCAAAATACTTTTCAACCCCGCACCCCAAGAAAATAGAGTTGGGCCATAATCTAAAATCCATTCTCTCCTGTAGTATAGAGGCAATTCCTTTTACCCTAAATGTGGACTCTCAGAACATGATTTTAAAGATTGAACTGGTTTTCAGGGACTTTGATACCAGGCGAGAGCAGTGCCCCGAATTAATTTTCACTTAGAAACAGCCTCCAGTGTCAATGAGTAAACCAACATGCTGAATTATATAGCAATCACTTATGAGTTTGATTCTTAAGAGTTGTTCCTGAGAACCTGATTGACTAAGGACCCGATAAAATTAAGGTTCTAAACATAAAAAGCCAGGATCCAGGCCCTGGGCCAGAGTGGCCCTCCAGCTCACTGCCAACCTTTGAGAGCCTTCCCTGGTGGCCACTTCTTCATCTCATCTCTGTAAGTGCAGCAGAAAATGACTTCACACTCATTCATAATTTAGTAAATTCATGTTAAAGTTTTGTCTCAAAAACAGATAAGGATAGATTAGTTTCAGTAACACAGGTCACCTAACTGACCTTTTAAAATTTTGAATTCCTTTTTTAATTTCTATTTTCTTTTCCTAAATTATTTTTCATCTAAACAGAAATGGTGTAGAGACACATTAAGAATGCCTAGATCTGCCCACATACAGGTACTTTAATTGGAACTGGGAACTTATTAAATATACACTTATGTGACTGAAGGAAAGCCCACAGTTAATTAAGTAATTCTGAAAAACCAATAAGAGTTGGAAATGGTAAAAGCACCTGAGTATTAGCAAATAAAATCACGTTTCAACAAATTGTTTTAGATGAGGCTGGTATGTTCAGATGCAGAGAAATAAATAAACCATAGCCCCCTGAGATTATGGCAAAAAAATTAATGCATAACTTTGTGTGATATTAAGAATCCATCACCAAGATACTGCCTACAAAGCTGCGAGGCTTTTTGGCTGACAGACAGCTAACTAATTGGCTGGTTCTCTATTAAACTACAGAATAAACCATGAGCCTCAGTATTGAGGCTTAACTATCATCTTAAAAAGGTCAGTTGTCTTCAATATTTATGCCACGAATACTTTGTAAACCAAACATCAAAATGAAAAGTCTGAAAAATCGAGTGTGCTAACAGAGATATTGGAGCATAATATTAAAACTGTGACTGTTCCAGTAAATTCAGGATGATTGATTACTATCTTTGCACCTGAACCCTGAAGGGAAGAAAAACAGCAGGATTAATAAACATAAAAATGTATTTTCCATTATAAATTTTGGTATTGTTATGTTTCCAGATTTTAAAACAGTGATAATAATGATATATAGTTAATAATAAGAGCCATAACTTTCTGCACATTTACTCTGTACTATCCTATTCTGAACACATTCCCTGTATCATCTAATCTCATAATAGCTCTGGAAGGTGGTTTAACAGATAAGGAGACTGAATCACACAAAGGATGCGATATTTGCTGAAGGGAACTCAGCCCCCAAAAGGCAGAGCTAAAATTAAATTGAGGCAGCCTAACTCAAGAGCCAAGTCTTCATCATGCTGCGTTGTGATCGTGAATTTGATGTGTCAACTTGGCTAGGCTATTATACCCAGTTGTTTGGTCAAACACCAGTCTAGATGTTGCTGTGAAGGTATTTTTTAGGTGTGATTAACATTTCAATCAGCAGACTTTAAGTAAAGCAGATTATCCCCCATAATGTGGGGGAGCCTCATCCAATCAGTTGAAGGTCTTAGGAGCAAAGACTGAGATTTCCCAAAGAAAAAGGAATTCTGCAACATAGAAACCCTGCCTGAGTTTCCAGCCTTAAGGTGTGGGACTCAAGACTGCAATAGCAACTCCTCCTTGAATTTCCAGGCAGCTGGCCTGCTCTACAGCTTTAAGACTTGCTGGTCTTCACAACTTCACGAGTCAATTCCTCAAAATAAATCTCTCTCTCTCGATCTATATATATATTGAATATATATATATGTTTCTATGGAAAACCTTGACTAATGATACATATATATTGGTAGAATCAGAAAGTTCTGTTATACAACATTATATCAGCCTTATATCATAGGTAAAACAAGTATTAACATGTTAGAGATAAAGAAAATGATGCCAATAGAAGACGGGTTATTTATCAAAATCATAGCACTAGTAAGTAATAAAGCCTGAACTAAAATGTGAGTCAAAAATTTCAAGCTCTGCCAGCAGATGCGTTACATTTGGCAGAGCAGATGTGTTATATTTCTGTTGGGATCTGAGTTTGCCATGATCAACTTAGGTCTTCTGGTTCCAGGGTTTAAAAATATTTCCTCTACTTCACACTACCTCTGAAATAAATAAGTATGTTTATCAGATAA
This sequence comes from Equus quagga, assembly GCF_021613505.1. Taxonomy (NCBI): domain Eukaryota; kingdom Metazoa; phylum Chordata; class Mammalia; order Perissodactyla; family Equidae; genus Equus; species Equus quagga. The sequence goes on from NC_060277.1 coordinate 7,118,059, forward strand.
TTCAAACAAACATAGGAAGGGGAGAACAATGAATCGAAAGCTTTAGATAAATTCTGCCTCCTAGACACTTTCTGAGGCATGAAATGCAAATTGGTAATGATGTAGAAAATAGAGTCAAGAAAACCAACATCTTCGTTTGTGTATTCAAATACATATGGAGTGCCTATTGCGCAGTATGTAAGCTTGTCCTTTGAAAGATGGCAAGAAGAGGGTGTTAATATTGAATCACAGAGCAGTGGGTCTAAGTTAAAAACCTTTAAAGTATTTCTGGCACTTAAATTAGTCCGAACAGTCGTATCCTGCTCCTTGAGCTGGTACAGCATGTCACCTATGCACCACTCTAAATTTTATTATTTATTGTATGCATAGTGTTACAAGGCAAACGATAATAAAATCTTCGAACAAGCAGACCACAGTTGACACTACTTAGGCCTAATGGAAGGAATAACATTTTATAGTGGGGTGCATGGCAGTTAACTGAACAGTGATGTTTGCCAGTGGAAAGTAAAGAGCAATACTGTGTAAATACTTATAAAGATGTCATCTTAAGTAAAGCGAAATGGCTGTGCAACGAGTATTTATTAAGGAGATTGTACTACTTATAAGATTGTGATTACCAGCCCTGAGCTCTGCTCAGCAAATCTACTCTGTTTCACTCGGCAACTTACCTGCCCATGCACTTCAGTGAATTTTGCAAACCTTGTCGACTATCTTCAAGCCTTCGATCCCTTCCTTCCATCCCAGGAGATCTCATCTACTTCACAGAGAAATAGAAGCCATCTGATGGGAACTCCGAAACCACCCACATCAGAGCTCATCCTCCTTCCCCGCTTACGTGAGAGAGGCAGACTCTCCTCCCGTCTAGAGCCAAACCTTCACCTGGTTCTTTGGCTTCCATCCTGTGACGGTGAATCTTTTGTGTCAACTTGGCTAGGCTAAGGGACTCAGGTTTTGGTCAAACAACAGTCTCATGTTGCTGTGAAGGTATTTTTCAGAAGTTATTAGCATTTAAATCAGTAGATTTTGAGTCAAAACAGATTACCTTCCACAATATGGTGAGCTCCACCCAGTTGAAATTGATGGCCTTAAATGGAAAGACTGAGGTCCCCAGATGGGAATGAATTCTGCCTCAGACTTGGGACTGGAAGATCAACTCTTGCCAGAATTTCCAGGCTGCTGTCCTGCCCTGAAAATTTCAAACTTGCCCGCCCTCACAATCCATGAGCCAACACCTTGAAAGCTCTCTCTCTCTTTTTCTCTCTCTCTCTCTCATCCTTTCTACTAGTTCTGTTTCTCTGGAGAACTCTGACTAACACATGTCCCAATCTACCATCTACAAAATGGCCTATATAAAAAATACAATATTTGTATTACACACTGGCTGCTCATGACAGAAGCTCCTGCCCCCTGGAGCTGAGGACATCATGACTTCAGCACTCTTGTCATCCATAGCTACCTACGTTCCAGGGAACCCCTGCCCACCCCTTCTCTTACTTCTCTCCTTGTATGTCCTACCTCTCCCTGCCTTTTAAGTAAACCTAAGCTATCAGGTTAAAAAAAAAATAGAATATGAATTTCCATAGTCTCCTCAAATTACCACCTTATTTCTCTTCTCTGCTTCATACTTTTTATAGTTATTTATTGTGTTTTTCTCCTTTTTGTGCCTCCCATTCATATATTTGTTCAATGAATGAATAGAGAGTCTTCTAGAGGAAAAATGTTAAGCCCTCTGGAGATATTGAAAAATATAAAAATGACTCCTTAAACAAGGCATATGTGGGGATAAGTAAGCATGTAGATATATAAAATGCCGTGTGCTAGTTATAATCAAGGAGGTATGGAGATGTAGCATCAAAGGTTGGGATTCTTCAGAAGATTTCTAGGAAGAGACAAAACTTAGATAAAGACCACTGCAGTAAAAGACGTATTTCAAGAGCTCGTTCAGAGGACAGAAGAAAACAATTGGAGCCAAGTAAGAAGATAGATAAGGAATGAGGCAACCACAATTCTGGAGGGAGGGAAAATGTGGAGGACAGAAATTTCAAAAGAGAGAATGAATTTCTCTAGGGATAAATCCAGTTTTGTGGAGAGGGCTATGAAGGAAAAATTCAAAGAAAGTGAAGAGGTGTCGAGGATAATAGGAAAAGAAAAGAAAAAGAAGAAAAAATATATGTGTACATATTTTCAATTAGTAGGCCATGGGTGAATATATAGAGAACAGTTTAAAAAAAGATAATAGCTGAGGCAGAAGCTAGATTATCATGTGTTAAGAAATCGGTGAAGGAATGGAAGAATGAACACTAAGTCTTCTTTCAAGGAAAAGGGAACTAGGTGGGACTTCTGATGTCCCTATGACGATTCGCTACCCTCCATCCCGTGTTTCACTGAGGCTCACTATTCCTCTTACAAAGGCCCGCCATCTTGATCCTTCATTTTCCCTTCCTGCACCTGCCTCTCTCCTACCTAAATTTGTCTCCTTGGCTCTTGCTTCTCCTCCCTCCAGGCCATCCTGTGTGAATGATGAAATGAGAAGGATACAGACAGCAGGTGCCACAGGAAGGCAGCGGAGCATGAAAGAAAGCAGGTAAGACTGACCTCTGGAGTGGAAGAAACCTGGCTTTAATCTTACTGCTATTTGATCTTGAGCAAATTATTTAAATTCCCTGGGCCTCAGTTTCTTCATCCATAAAACAGACTATACCTTCCTTATCAGTTTGTTGTAAGGTTCAAATGAAACAGAATCTGTTATACAGACAGTGATGTGCACACAAGGTGCACAATCATTTATATTATGATACCAGACTAACGTTCCTAAAACAGTGCCTTTATTATTTTACATCTCTGACCAAAAAGCCTTCAACACCCTACAATTTCTTACCACTTTAAATGTAAATCTCTCCCTCCTGGACTATGCTCTCCTGGGCCGAGGACTTGTCTTAGTCATCTTTGCAACCCCAGTGAACAGCTTAATACATTGATTCAACACAGCCTTCCTTTATCTGGAAAGTAGACGGACTCATTAAATTGCCGCTAGGATAGAATAAGATGCTTTTGGCTTCAAGCAGCAGAAAATACAACTAGCAGTGACTTTACAGAATAGATGCGTATCTCACAAAACAAAATTCTAGAGGCAGTGAGTGTCCAGATTGTCAAGGGACTGTACAATGTCAATTTCTTTCTGCCCTTCTAATCCACCATCCTCGGCATGTTGGCTTTTCATCCTCAAGCTTGCTGCCTCGTGGATCCAAAATGGCTCCTGTAACTTTGGGTGTTACATGACCTCATATGACCACAATCAAAGCAGGAAGCAGTGAAGACAAGGAACAGGAAAACTTTCCTTGTTTGTCTCTCTCTTTACCTCATCAGTGAGGCTGCTTTTCCAGATTTCGTTTGCTTGGTTCTCTTCCTCTCAGTTTGCTCCGTAATTGTTGGAAAGCTCAAGCACCCTAAGGGTTTTCTTTCATACTTACTCTCCTCAGTAACTTTCTGCATTGTCGGGCTTTAAAAAGATATATCCAGACAACTGCCAACTTTGTATTTCAGCCCAAATCTCATCTCCAAGCTCCATGTTCATATTTCCAACTCATATCTCCACTTGCCGTCATACTGTATGCAATATTTTTCAACTTTCTTTTGTCACTCTGCATCATATATTTGAGAATTAGCCATGAGATCTGTTTTTAACTGTTGGATACTAATCCAGTGTGGAAATAAACCACAGTTCAGCTATCAATCTCCTCGACTTGGGACAGTTGCTTCTACTTTTTGTCATTACAAACAGAGCTGCAAGTAAGGAAGACATTTTTACATGTCTGCTTGACTACTATTATAGAATAAGGAGCATTTACATCCCAGTATAATTGTGGGTTTGTCCGTTTCTCCTTGTAGTTGTGAAAAATGTCCTCTATATGTTGTTGGAGGCACATAAATTTTGAAAAGTTACTATTTACTTGGGACTTGAACCTTATATCAATGCGTAGTAACCATCTTTATCTCTAACAATGCTTTTCCCTTTAAAGTGTATTTGTCATATTTACATAGTTACACTAACTTATTTTTTATTATTATTTACCTGGTCTACTTTTTCTCATCTTTTTACATTGAATTATTTTGTGTCATTATGTTTATGTTCTTTTATAAAGAGAATTTTATTGGACATTTAAAACTCAATTCATAGCCTCTGTCCTTCAACTGGAGAATTTTTTCCATTGACATTTCTTGTGCTTGCTGAAATTTTTAGATTTGTCTCTATCTTCTTTTTTCCTATCTCTTTAAGATGCTTTTATCTTTCTCTGCCTTCCGTAAGATTGGCCAAGGTGTCTTTATTCCCTTTTATCCTCTAATTATTTAGATGATATACAATCAATTTTTATTATTTAGGTGATCATGTTGAAATTAACATAAATACTTGATTAAACTGAGACTAAAATTAATTAATAATTCTAACCTTCTCCTAGACAATAATTACCCACTTTCCTTATTAAGCACTGTAGACATTTAGAGTTTTGTTACATCTTTTTTCTATTATTACCCAAATTAATAACCACTGAGACACAGTATTGTTATTGTTCTACATAAGAAATGCTTCTTTATATTGACCCACATGTTTACTAATTTTTTTTCTTACCATGCTGCTGAAATCTGTATTTCTTTCTGGCTTTTTCATTACTTAATCCTTTCAAATGTTTTTATTCATCATGCATCTTGTCAATGCAAATAATCTATAAATCTATAAATCAAAATTTGGGATGAGTTTGCTATGAGCCAGCTCTGAGGACCACAGCCCACAGGCCCTTCCTTCCCCAGGGAAGGAAGCACACCCAAGAAGTTGGGAGTACAGAGTGGTTATATACCATCTTGGAACAAGCAGCATGTATCACATAGGACAGGAATATCTCTTTTATTAATGTCATGAGATGCTTAGCTGGCACAGCAGGTTAGTGGTAACATGGTGAACACAGCAGGTCAGTAATTAATCCTTAGTTTCTAGGAAGAGATGCTTATCTTTAAGGAAGTGCTGATATGGGAAATGCTACATCGCTATCTTTAAGGACATCATTCTTATCTTTGAGACATTTTAAATGTTTAAAGCAGATGTACAATGCATGTTCAACAGGCCACATCAGGCCCTTTTGGAAAAAAAGGTCAGACCAAATTAGTTTCAAACCAAATGGCTTCCTCTTGTACTCCAAAATATCTTACTGCTTTTCATTTATCCATCAATCTGAAAGTGGTAAGTCCTTTGAATTTTGTCTAAAAATATATTTTTTAACCCTCCTTGCCAAATTACAATTTGGCTAAATTGTTCTAGATTAACAGTTACTTTCTCTTAGCGTTTCGAAGACAGACAATAAAAAATACGCTTGTCTTTTAGCCTCTATTCTTGCTCTTGAAAGTTTGCATCAGTATAATTTTTGTTTCTTTCTAGGTAATTCTTTTCTCTCTGATTACCTAAAAGATCCTCTCTTTGTCTTTGGTTTTGTACAGTTTTACTACAGGTTCTAAGTGTGGTTTGTTTTTATTAGTTTTTCTTCAATCTAAGGATTCTATCTTTCATCAGTTCTGGAAAACTCGCAGGCATTACCTCAACAAATATGGTTTCTCCCTTTTCTCTCAATCGCCTCTTTCTACAGCTCCCAGTAGACCGATATTCTCATTCTAACCTCCATGTCTCTTCATGTCTCCTTCTTGTTTTCTAATTCTTGTCTCTCAGTGCTATATTCTGGGTAATGTTCTCCAATATCTCTGTTCACTAATCTTTTATTTAGTTGTGTCTTATTTTCTATTAAGTGTGCCTACTAACGTTTTACTTTTAGAATTTCTATTTATTCTTTTTCAAATGAGCAGTTTTTTCATAGTGTCCTAATTGTTTTCTCATGATTTAAATTTTATGTTTTAGGCTTTATTCATTTTGGATAAACTTATTTTATAGGCTCTACTAGAGTGTTCCAGGAACTGAAATTATTTGGGTTGCAATCCCAAAAAAATTGTTGTGTCTGCTGACTTTTGCTCATGATGAATTGTTTCTCTAGAGTGTGGGTTGAGGGTGGCCTCCCCTGAGCAGTTTTCCATTTATATCTTCCACATGCCCAAAGAGTATCACCCTGTTGGGCTCAATTTTTATGCAAACTTCTTTCCTTCAAGATTTCCAGGGCCAGCCCCAGTGGCCTAGTAGTTAAGTTCAGTGTGCTCCACTTCAGCAGCCTGGGCTCGGTTCCTGTGTGCAGACCTACACCACCTGTCTATCAGTGGCCATGCTGTGGCAGCAACCCACATACAAAAAGAGGAAAATTGGCAACAGATGTTAGCTCGGGGTGAGTCTTCCTCAGCAAAAAAAAAAAAGAAAAAGAAAAGATTTCCAGGCTTTGCAAGAAGTATTATTTTGAACGCTAACCGTGCATGAAACATAAGTCTCGGGTTTGAAGTTCCAGCAATTCTCTTTTGTTTCAGCTTTCTTGTCTTCTTTCCATACCAGTTGGTGGATTTTTTTTTAATACTCTTTCTCTTGGGGTTTCCCTGAGGTTTTGTACTTTGAGAACCCCATATTTATTCAAAGGTCTCAGTTTTAACTTCCCTCTTCTTTTGAACACAGAGCTTCAATTTTTGGCCCTATGAGGACGTTACATTCTGAGCCTCTGGATTACTAAGGCCAAGAATACTTCAGGGCAGCCACAGTAACTCATGGTCTCACACACTTCACTCTGCACAAGAGTAGTCTGTTCTTCCTTATATGCTCAACCACACATTAAGAGAACATTTTTTTTATAATACATATCCACCTATTAATAGGCTTTCGTAGTATGAGAATTTCTGCTTTGCTTTGTTCTCCATTTGTCATATCTCTTTAAGGCCCCTGTCATCTCTGTAAGGCTAGAAAGCAAGGCCATTTCTCTAGTTGTAGAAGCCAAATTTAGGGCAAAGAGGAAGGTCAAGCCTGTGAGTGTGTGTGTGCGTACACAAGTGTGGCTTGTGTGGATATGTTGAGTATGGGAACACAGCCTCGGTCAGAGAAGACTTTCCTGAGGAGCCGTATCTTGAAGAAAGAATGGTTTGCTCAAGAGGCACAGGAAGCTGGTTCCAGGCAGAGGACACAGCACATGCTAATGCTCAGGGGCTTGAGCGCACATGAATTAGTTGGAGATCTGTGAGCTGGTCCACTCAACAGCGGCATAAGTTGAACATGGGGAAATGGCCAAAGTTGAGGACTGGATGATGAAAATCCATTTTAACTCCATGCTAAGGCACTTAGATTTTACTCTAAAGACAATTGAAAGCCTTTGGAGGATGTCAAGCAGAAGAGTGATGATTAGGTTTCCTCTACAGAGTACCAATATTTAGAATAGATTCAGGAGACAAGAGACCCCCTGCACGGGGCCATATGTCCTATTTGCCATGCTCTAAAAGGTAATTCATGGAGCAGATGATGTTGGGGAGTGGAACTATGAAGAGAAAGGATGTCAGAGGTAGACACCTGACTCCAAGGACAGAAAAACCAAAGGAGGGATCAGGCGGGAATCCAGACAGAGGGTCTGAAGTTCAAGAGAGCCAGAAGAGGACCCATGAGGGTAGCACAAACTGGATCAGAGGCTGGTAGCCAAATTTGGTTAAGGTGCCAAGAAATCTAGGCTAGGAAGATGCAGGCCAACCTAAACAAGTCCTGAGAACAGGGATGCAAGTTTGGTGCCATTAGTTATGGTTGTTGTGGTCAGAAGAGATAAAACTTTCAGATGCATCTATTTGCACTCCCTCATGTAACAGGTAGGCATACCCACTCTTACTGTTACTACTTTCCTGATGGCATCTATTTGATCCATCAGCATCACCGGAAATTGATTCTTAAATACTGTCAACCATAAAAAAGATGAACAAAAATAATGATATGTAATTAGTTTATTACACTGCTTTGACTAGACAGAAATAATTCTTTAATGTAGCCATAGCTGTATCTCTATAGGTACAAAGATAGAATTATCATATGGGGCCAGGAGGCAGTGTGCCTGCCAGCAGAAACGATCTGGGCTATCTTGACTTCCCATTTTCTCTGTAAGAGGAATCTGGCAAACCTCTAGATGCCTGGCAGGTGTTTATCACTCTATTTCTACTCCAATGGGAGAGAAACAGTGTGACAGTGTGATATTCCAAATTTAAAACAAAACCCGCTTTCTCCCAGACGATGAGCTCTAACCAGCGGTGCTCTGGGGAAAGACTGCTGTGATCTTGCTTTTGTGTTCTTCTGGGAGATGCCAGCTGAGCCTTCCTCATTTTGGCCACAGTGCACCTCTAACTCTAATTAAATAGCCACAGCAGCGCACGCCTGATAGCCTTGAAACTTAAATAAAGGGCAGAGAATAATTTTATACCATGAAATCAATAAGCAGCAGACTTTCCCTTTTTGTATCAGGCTGACCTGTGGTGACTCCTACTGTGCTCAATTAGGTTACACCACACTTTTAGTGTGCACAGTTATATCCAAGTGCGTTATTGCACATACTATAATTATCAAATAGACAATTGATGGTCATAAAGATCAATGATTACGGAATCTTTATGTAAGAACAAAGAAGGGAGTCAAAGATGAGGCAGGAAGATTAAGACTAAACAATTACTGTCCCAAGGAGTTTGTAATCTGTAATACAAGATCCCGAATAACTATGATATGACACTGTGTGATATGTGCCAAAATAGGAGCATGAACACTTGCCAAATGGGCACAGAATCCAATTTGGGACACACTAAATTTGTGACGCAGGAACAAAATTCACGTGAAAATTTGATTAGGCAATTGGAAAGCTGCAACAGAGCTCAGATGAGAGGCTGGTGTTGAAGGCTAGATTTGGAAGTTGTCCATCTAGAGGTGATATTTTGAAGCTTTGAGAATGAATGTGGGTGCCAGGGAGAAGCATGAGAGGAGAATAGAGCCAAGAAGTGAACCTTCTGGAATGTGCTCCTGGAGGGGACAGGAAGAGGAACTGAGTCAGAAAAGGTGATTTTGGAATGGTGAGAAGGGAAAGACATGTGAGACTGTGGACTATCATCAAAGGCCAAGGAAATGAGAATGTCAAGCCAGAGGGAAAATCTACAATGCACAATGCTTGTGAAGTTTGATAACTTGGTCATCGTGAGGCTGGTTATAATCTGCAAGAGAATGACTTCCGTAAATAGGAAGAGACAGGGAAGATTACTGCTGACTGAGTAGTGGATGGGAATTTAGGAACTAGAAGCAGTTAGTGAAAAACAATACCACACAGAACAGAACATTTGAGGAGTCTGATGACAAGAAAGAGGGAAGTGCAAAAATAGTCTAAAGGGACAGTGAGTTTGAGGGCAAGGCTTGTTAGCTTGTTTTGGTTGGGCGGTTTTATTTTTAACTTAGGAAGATAATTATGCTTTGCAACTGAAGAGAAGAGTCAAAAAGGGAGAAAGATGTAAATCTGAGAGGGAAAAAGAAAATAAGATAGAGTCTCTGAGAAATGGCAGTTCAAAGACCCAGATAATAATGAAGGCTGTTTTCCATTTAGTGCTTGCTGTATGCCAAGTAGAATGCTAGGAACTTTGCGTACATTAAATGATGTAATCTTTTTGTTGTTGTTAGTGCTATGGAGTTGATTCCAACTCCTAGTGACCCTGTGGACTGAAGAATGGAACCCTGCCTGGTCTTTCTCCACCATCCTCTCACATTCCGGCACTCTATCAGACAAGGCTCTGCTGCTATTCGCAGGGTTTTCATGGCCAATATTTTCACAAGTGGGTGGCCAGGTCCTTCTTCCTAGTCTTTCTTGGTCTGTAAAAACTGCTGAAAACTGCCCACCATGGGTGACCCTGCTAGTATTTGAAATCCCAATGACATAGCTTTCAGCATCATAGCAAGATGCAGCTGCCAAAGTATGACAACCAACAAATGGGTGGTGTGGCTCCCTGACTGGGAAACAAACTAGGGCTTGTGGCGCTGAGAGCACCAGATCCTAACCACTACCACCAGGGCTGGCTATGTAATGTAATCTTTACGACAACACTATTAGGTATTGTTAAGCTCAGTTTATGATTTAGGAAACTAAGATTCAGTATATTGAAGTGACTTGCCAAGGATGAAACCAGGCACCAACTTGTTTTACTATACTCAGTTAGTTGTCTGTTTGCAAAAGAAGTTAGATAATACATTACTAAAACCCACCTTATAGATAACATCTCTGACCTCGGGGCATCATGGCAAGGGGTGCTTAAGTTTTCCTAGAGCTGAGAGTTGACTCCTTGTCCAGTTCAAGCCCATTAAGACCACCGACTCATCAACTGGGCCTGTGTGGATGGCCGATAGGTGACCCTTTGATGTCAAGGGGAAAACTCCACCCTCACATCAAGCTAACACCCACCATTTTGTGAATACGTGTCCTGTGAAGAGCCATGAAACTTGACTACACTTGCGCAGATCATCAATTACCTCACATCTCCTTAGCTCTAGTCATTTATTCCCACACTTCAGACCACCCTGCCCCTCTATCCCATAAATATCCCTAATCCCTATTTTTTAGTGAGGCAGTTTTGAGATTTGTTCTCCTGTGGCCTTGCTCTACTGCCTTGTGAATAAACCTTTTGCCTGCTGCAAGCTCATCATCTCAGTGATTGGTATATCGTTCAATAGGCAAAATGAACCTGGTTTGGAAACAAGGCCACACAGCAAGTTAAGTGGTGGGGCTAGGACTTAAATTCAGATCTAACTTGACTTCCAGGCTCACTTTCCAATTCCTGTATGAGGTTGATCCTAGCAAGGGAGAATGTCCAATAGAATTGCAAAGAGTATGGTCATACCCATGTTTTCCCACCTTCTGTCTAACCACCATAGTAAGTGATATGCCCATGCTAAGTCCAGTGTGTGTAGTAGGTGTTACTGTGGTTCATCACTATCCGCTTCTCCAGAGGAGTGGACGCCTGAGCCCCTTGTTCTTGGGTGAGGCTGTGTGAATAATTCAAGCAGCTGAAATGTGAACAAAAGTAACACATCACTTTTGGGCTGTGGCAATAAAAAGTATGATTCTCCTATTTTACCTTTCCTCTACTGCTCCAGTTGTGAAGGGAGGTCTTGAATTGAGATGACAGGGCCAAAAGCCTGAAGCAGCCTATTCAGTGAGTCACTATATGGAAGACAACAGCTCTGAAGACCCGGCCAGGACCTGCAGTGGACTTTACATGAGCAAAAAATACTCTTGTGCTGTGTTAAGCCACTAATATTTAGGGATTCCTTGTTACCATGTTATAAACCAAAACTACGCTACATCAGATCTGAGGAACATCCCATCGATGCCTGGGGCACTCACTAAAAGATTCTCGGAAAAGATAACAACTAAGTTATTCCTAAGAATGAACAGAGGTTAGATAGGCACAAGTAGAACAAATAGAACAAGGAGAACAAGTAGAAGGTTCACCTTTCATGAGTGTTTAGAGAAGGAATAAGATGGCCTGTTCAGAGAAGAATGTGGCAGGTCCTTTAGTGTCAATGGACATTGCCTTTATCATAAAGCAATGTGTTCACATACACGGGTCCTTGTTCTGCATTGCCTTTTTTTTTTTCATGATATGTGTGTTCAGACTCGTTAAAACAACACGCTTCTTTATTCTGATATGTTTAGTATTTGTTATGTAATATCTCGTATTCTCTCACTATTTGTCTCTACTTTACTGTTTATTCTTTAAGAGAAACTTTAGGAGCCAAAATCAGTAAACTTATAAAAGCTTTAAACTTATATGTTTCTTATTCCTGCTGTAACAAATTACTGCTAAGTGAGTGGCTTAAAATGAAACGAATTTTAGCATTCTGAAGGCCAGAAGTCTGAAACCAGTTTCACTGAGCTACAATCAAGGCGTCAGCAAGGCTGATTCCTTCTGGAGACTCCAGGGGAAAATCTGCTTTCTCACCTTTTCCAGCTTTTAGAGGCCAACTACCTTCCTTGGCTAGTGGCCCCTTCTTCCGTCTTCAAAGCACATCGTCCAACTGCTGCTTCTGTCCTGCTGATTCTGATCCTCCTGCTTCCTTTTTGTGATGACATTGAGTCCACACAGATAATCCAGGATAATCTCCTGATCTTAAAAACCCTTAATCACATCTCCAAAGTCCCATTTGCCAAAAAAGTCCTAGAGCAAAATCACAACCATATTGGAGTGGAACATAAAGGAAAAGGGTAAAAAGATCATGACGATCAGAGAGGAGGAGGGACAAGATTTGAAGATCAGTGACCAAATCAGGACCAAATAGACAACTTCTTGGTCAGAATATGCTAAGATTGATTTTCTCCCCATATCATTAGTGCGGAGGGGGATTAACAAATTAATAAATAAACTCATTTATATCATGATTAGGTTGGTATATAATTATGCTTTAACTGTGTACTTTAGTTAGAGATAGTTAGCAGATAGCAGCTGTAGAGATAACCGCTGCTATAGAGATAATTGTTGGTGGTATAAAGATAACTAGCGGTATAAAGATAACTACTAGTATAGAGATGATTACTGGTATGGAGATAACCCCCAGTACAGAGATAACTTTCGTTTTTAGGAAATATGGGAGTAAAGAAACAAGTAAATGACACCACAAGGAAGCACAGAGACCAGTGTAGGATGACAGGCCTTCTTGAGCAGCGTGGCTCACCTTGAATGGGCAGATGACTCAGCTGGGGATCATGTTAAAATGCAGCTTCTGATCCAGTAGGTTTGGGGGGAGGCCCGAAATTCTACATTTCAGCTAAGCTCCTGGGTGATGCCAGCACTGCAGGTAAGTAGACTATATTTAGAGCAGCAAAGGTCCAAAAAGCCACAAACTGGATTTATCCAAAAAGTTAATGGTATGAAGAAAAAAACAGCAAAGTGGGTGGTAAGAGACCAAACTTCCGAGTCTTAGAGACATGGTGGTCACAGGCAGGGGGCAGTGCTCGTGTGCATCCTGATTTGAACAAACAGATTGTGAAAAAAACTTTTCTGAGGCAATTGGATACTTTGATTCTGAACTGGCTTTTACATAATTCCAGGAAATTCTTGTTCATTGTGTTAGGTGGGATAATGTCTTACTGGTTATGCAAGACAATGCCTATATACTTTAGAAATGCATGTTGAAGTATGTAGGAAGGAAATGCTTTAAAATACTTCAGTAAAGAGAAAAAAATGTAATAAATGAAAATATTAATAATCGTTAAATTTGAGTGATGCGTGAATGGCGACTCACTCTATTTTTCTTTCTACCCGTATGTAGAAAGAATTGAAATAATTTTAAAAAAAAAATTCGAAGTATGTATGGTAGCTGAGGATGATGGTGTTAATTATTATGTCTACCAGTCTATTAAAGTTTTCCTGTGAATCTTACTCATTCCGGTCCTCTAAATCTACTATTAATGAGTAAGCCATAGTTAAAAGTTGAGATTCCGTGTTGTATATTAGTGAAAACAAGAAAAACTGATTTCGCTTTGGATAAATTAGTCCACTTCTTCAAGAAACACAGCAACATTTAACTATTAGTTGAAGATTTATTATCTGCTCACTAGCCAGCCAACTAATTGTCTTGGTAGTTTAGGAAGACAATTCCTGGCTCTCTAGTTATTCCTTATTGTTTATAAAAGTTAGAAATATTGGAGCTTTTTTTTTTTCTTCGCTGTTCCAGGGCACTGTAAACCTACAACTTAGATGTCAGCTAATTTAAAATAGTAAGTAGATAAATAAGTAAATTGTAATAGGAAGTGGCTATCCCAATTTGACCCCTGGTTCTAAGAGAATCTCAGAAAAGTAATTGATATTAGCCATCCTCAAATTGAATTCATTAAATAAAATATTGATAAATAGACACGGGTACAAGTATATGATGAAGTTGGCATTTCTAAATAGAGAAAATGTGGATTGTTTAATGAACAGAGATGGGTAACGGTCAGCCATTTGGAAAATAAATATAACTGGACATTTCCCTCACTCTTTTCACAACAATAAAGTACAGAGGGATCAAAGCTTTAAAGATAATGTAAGAGAATTATTTATAATCTTGGAATGGGTAAGAACTTTTAAATCCAAATACAAAATTCAATAAACCATGAAGAAAAGGAAGAATAACTTTGTCTATGTAAAAGTTTAAAATTCTGCTCGGGGGAAAAATAAAACCACAAAGAAAGTCAAACACAAATGAAAAAAACTGAAAGGATATTTGCAATACATATGACAGACTAAAGGCTGTTTTCTAAGTATATGAAGAATATTTACAAACCAAGTAATAAAAAACAAACAATTCAATAGAAAATGGGGAAAGAACGGAACCATAAAAAGTCTTAAAAACATAATAAAAGATACTCGTTCATAATCTTTAAAATGCTAATTAAAATCATAATGAGAAACATTTTAATCCAATCCAATTTGTAAGCATCAAATAGTTTGACACCACACAGTATTAGTGAGGATGAGGGGAAACAGGAATTCTCATAGACTGTTGACAAGAATGAGTACAAATTCTTTTGGAGTTAATTTGGCATATCTAACAATACTTAAAATGCTCTATCCTTGACCAGCAATTCTACTTCTAGGAATTTTCGACCACTATATTGGTACAGATGCTCCAAGGAATATGTACATAAATATTTCCTGTAGTAATATTTATAATAACAACAACAACAAAACCCTGAGAATATCTTAAATTCCATTAGTAAAAGACTGGCACAGTAAATTATTACTTATTAATTATTACCTATTTATTCAATGGAATGTCATGTAGCTATTAAAATGAATAAGATAAATCTATGTATTTATCTATGATATGTATCCACAAAATCACATGAGAGCCATATGAAAATATTTTGGGGAGGGAATTTCTGAAAAAGTGAATTTTAGACTATCCATGGTTTGTATTTATGTGATCACATCTTGATTTAGGTGTAACTACATAGACAAATTCTTGTTTAACTTGAAGTTGAAACAGAGAGAAGAGATTGCTTCAGGTAAAAAAAATTCCCAGAAAGCATCTCGAGATCCGGAGCTAATCTGTAAGTCTGAGTCATGGTTTCAAGGGAACTATTAAGATCTCTGACTATAACTTGAGGCTTTACAGATGTGGAACTGGAGGTCCAAGAATATTTATGGAACCAGCAATATCTGGTGTTTATTTGCATAATACATAGAGTGTTAAGTTTTAAAGGATATATACTTTAAAGTAATTTTAATTTGACTTTAAATGCAGTGCCACATGCATAATTCATGGCATGATTTGCATTTTACTCTGAAATGATATTAACACTTTGAAGAAGAGCTATTTAACTGATCAGAGACTTGTTGCTCATAATTACAGGTTATTTTGAAAAAAAGGACAACTGTTTTTTGTACACTGTTCAGGTTGTTATGGTTGCTAAAGAAATTTCTTCTATGAATCACGATGATAAAGTTGAACTTCGAGATCACCAAGATATCTGTAAATATAGTCACCTATGCTTTGAAGGCTCTTATAGACTCATTGTAGCCTGACCATCTGTTTCCATTTAGAACCACAAATAAACTTTCGGAACCACAGGGCGGATCATTTGCTTCTCGTGCACTGGGACTTTTCTCACAGAGTTTAATACACATCAAGCACATAATCGGTGCCCAGTAAATACCAGAATTGATTAATTGTTTGAGCAGACTGGACCACGTGGAAAGAGCTTGGTCCTCAGAGTGAGACGGACTGGATTCCAATCCTGGCTCTTCTACTCATTAGCTGTGGTGACTTCGAGCAAGTCAGTTTTCTCATCCATCCACAAAGTATATTTCTCCAGTCTTCACCAATGTTTTTCTGTGCCATTTGGGGCACAAATGAAGTCTCATTAATAAGAATCACTCGAATTTCACTGGCTCATTTTCCCCTCATGCAAATTTTATAACCTCAGTATTCTGTAGACTTCTCCCCATGTCCTTCTGGAAATCCTTATGGAGACCTCACACACCAAATTTGCTCCTTCTGGGTACCACCTCGCTCCACGGGCACTGTAGTTCTCCACGGTGCCCCATGCTCCCCGGATGCCAGCCCCGCTTCTGTCTGCACTAGCCACCTCAGCGGCACTGTTACTACACCAGGGTCATGACGTCCCTGGGGTTTACTCTGCCTGCTGCCACTGTACCTCTGGTCCTGGCAGCACTTCTGCTCCCCTAGGTGCCACCCCAAAAGACTGCATTCAGGGGTCAATGCTGATGTGGTGAAGAGGTGCCCCACCCCTGGGCACTACTTTCTGTTAGAGTTCTGAAAAGGTGGTGCTTCTGCGTGCCCATGGCAGAGCTCTTTCTTTCTCTCTTTCTTTCCTTTCTTCCTTTTCCTTTTTTCTCTTCCTTTCTCCCTCCCTCCTTCTCTCTTTTCCTTCCTTTGTTCCTTCCTTCCTCCCTCCTCCCTCCCTTCTTTCCTTCCTTCCCTCCTTTTTTTTTTTTTTAGATTGGCACCTGAGCTAACATCTGTTCCCTATCTTTTTTTTGTCTTCTTCTTCTTCTTCTTCTTCCCAAAGCCCCCCAGTACGTAGCTGTATATTCTAGTTCTCCTACGTGGAGCACCACCTCAGCATGGCTAGATGAGCAGTGCTAGGTCTGTGCCCGGGATCCAAATCAGTGAAACCCTGGCTGCTGAAGCAGACCATGTGAATTTAACCATTCAGCCTCGGGCCAGCCCCGCTTCCTTTCTAGTTTATATACCCTCTGATTTCTATAAGACTAAGGCTTCAATAGAGCTGCGCTAGAAGTTAATGTTAAGTGACAAATCTCATATTGTATTCAGAATTCCCTTTCCTCTTCTAACTATTTATGACTGATTCAGCTCTGTACGTCTGGCTCCTCCTTCCCTTAGGAAATTCTTTCCACCAGAACACACTTCAGCCTCCATGAAAATAGAATTCTGTTGGCCCCCATAACCAGTTTGTTCTGTATTCCACATGATTGCAGACACACTATGCTCAAAGTGAAATCCCCATTAAATTCAGAATACATACAGTGATACCCAAATTATAAAACCACTATAATATCTTACAATCTTCTTAATCAGATTCTTGGAATTTTAAAACAATTTCTGACACACGGAAAGCAGTCAATAAATGTTAGCTAGCAGTACGAATAGTAGGAGTAGATGGTACTTTTCATTATATTTGTATGATTAATTTAAGATGATTGTTACTCAGTGTCTTACTTATGTTCAACATAAATTTCTTTGGATACATTTTTTAAAAGTATTTCTATTTTTTGATATTTAGTTTTTTACTGCATCCTTTTCTATCAATAGCTTACAGGCTAACTAGGGAAAATAAGAAAATTATGCTCACCTACATACAAGTTTAAAGCTTTTTAAGGAGATACTTTCTGACCCAAAATTTTAACAAAAATTGTAATTGTAAATTCTTAGCTATGAATAAGCTAAAAGTAAGTTGTTTGATTTGAAAAATAAAAAACTAGCATGGGGGTTTAATCAATTAATAAGTATATGCTGAGGGTTGTCTGCCCAGCACTAAACTCAGTATGACAAGAGAAGCAAAAGAATTAAAACACCTGAGGCCAGTCCTTCTAAAAAAACACAAGGTAAATAAGATTAAATTTAAAAACAAAAAATGATAACTAATATCTAACCCACATGGTAATTAAAAGTCTACAATAGGATATCAGGGAAAAAGTATGGTAAAAAAGGCTGAACTGGTCACACACAGCTTGATGGAGAAAGCAGGAGTAGCAAAGAAGTCAATGAGCAAATTCAACCAGGGAGAAGATGAAGCCTGGAATCGTGGGAAGTGTTTTGGCTAAAGGTTCAGAAGATATAATTTCCGTTTTGGGTTCCAACTTTATCCAGTTAGTGAGACTTTCGGAAAATCATTTAGTCTCTATTATTGTTATCTCTATTATTTCAATTATTAAAATGTTACCTCACTTTTAAAATGAGGAGTTGCACAAATTATTTTAAAGTATTTTCACAGCCTTAAAAATTATATAATTATGATTCTGAAGGGTTGAAATTATGCAGGGTTTATTTTTGGACCACAATGAAATTAAAATAAAACTTGATAATAGAAAAATAACTAGAAAATGTTTGAAAATTGAGCAACACACTTGTAAATAGCCCACTGGTCAAAGAAGAAATCCTAATGGAAATTTAAAAATATATGGGGTGCAGCTAAAGCAATACTGAAAGGAAAGTTTATAGCATTCATTGCTTATGTTAGAATGGAGGAAAGTTCTCAAATAAACAATGAGAGTTCCTTCCTCAATAAAGAAGGAAAAGGGCATAATAAACCCAAAATAATCAAAAGAAAGGCTATAATAAATTAAGAGCAGAAATTATTTAAACTGAAAACTGGACAACAATAGAGAAAACCAATGAAACAAAATGTTGATTCTTTGGAAAAAAATTAAAAAATTGATAAACCTCCAGCAAGATAAAATAAAAAGAGAGAAGACACAGATCACCAATGTTAGGATTGAAACCAGGGATATAAGTACCAATCTTCAGCTATTTAAAGGATAGTAAGGCAATACTACAAACAACTGTATGCTCGTAAATTCAATGACTTAGGAGAAATGGACCAAGTCCTCAAAAATCGCAAACTACTAAAATTCAACCAAGATGAAATACATAATCTGGAAAAGTCCTATAACCGCCAAAGGAATTGAAATCATATTTTTAAAAAACTCTCTGGAAAGGAATCTCCAGCCCCAGATGGTTTCACTGGAGAACTCTACCAAACATATGAAGAATAAACACCAATTTTACACAATCTCTTCCAGAAAATAGATGAGGAGGAAAATTTCCAAACTCCTTTTTTGAGGCTGATAATACCCTGATACCAAAACCAGGCAAAGACAACACAATAAAAGGAAACTACAGACCAATATCTTTCATAAACTTACATGTAAAGATCTTCAACAACACACAAGCATATTGAATCCAACAACATATAAAAAGGATTATAGGCCATGACCAAGTGGGAGTTATTCCTGGTATGCAAGGCTGGTTCATTTGAAAACCAATGTAGTTCACTATGTCAACAGGCTATAGAAGAAAAATCATATGATCATATCAATTGACACAAAAAAAGCATTTGACAAGGTAAAACACCCATTCATAACAAAAACTCACAGTGAGCTAAGAATAGAGGGGAATTTTAAATATTTAGGGAAAGAGAGATGAAAAATAAAAGGGTAGAAAAGAATACACATGAAACAATAAAAATAAGAATGCTGGCATGACTATATTAATTTAAGACAAAATAGACCAAAAGACATGCACAAGAATGCTCAAAACAGCTTTATGCATAATAGGCAAAAACTGGAAACCCCACATGCCCATTAATAGCAGAATGAAAAGATAAGTTGCTGTGTATACACTCAATGGAATACTAATGATAATATAAAAGAACAAATTACTAGAATGCAGCAACAGATACTGTATGAATATGAGCAAAAAATATCACGTATGGCTACAGACAGTCACATAGAAGAATCTCACAGATGTAAGTACATAGATTGTACGGTTCCACTTATACAAAGTTCAAGAAGAGGCAAAACAACTCTATGGTAGTACAAGTCAGAATAGTGGTTCCTTTGGGGGTCTCAGCAGGCAAGGGAACAAAGGAGTCTTGAGGCAAGTAGCTGGAAATGTTCTGTATCTGGATCTGAATTCTGGGTTGCTGGGTGTATATATTTGTGTTAAAAATCATCAAGGTATACACTTAAAATGTACACATTTTGCTGTGTGTATAATTTCAACAAAAATGTTTATAAAGTCAGTAGGATTTTATAAATTAAAAACTCAAAACTACTATAACATTTTGAGTAAATTAGATATGAATGATTTCCAGAAAGTTTGATCCAACTAGAGGGGCGAGTTGGTGTTGAGAAGTCACGAGAATAGTGGTTGAGGGATAGAAAATTGATGGCTTTTGACTCACTGTTTTTCTTAACCCAGCAGTTAAATTATTCTCCTAATTTATTTTGAAAATTGATTAAATGAATGACAACTATTTATATTAACCCAATTTCTCTATTGTTCTTAAAGTACTTTAGACCAGGCTGGTTCAGCCATTGGGACCAAAAGACTTATACACCCGGACAAAAAATTGATTTTTAGAGAATTATTTACCAAGCAGCTATTTTCAAAAGAATGTGAGCTAGCTAACAAGGATTTTTGAGGGCTTGTAAAGTACCTTTGTTTCATGCCTTTTCATAAAGCTTACAGAGTTAAAGAAAAGCAAACTCATCCATTTAATGATATCTGGATCAGCTGGAACATCTGGATTGGCCGTTTAAAATAAATTTGAAACCAGAAAATGTTTTGTTTTTTATTCTAATCCTGTTTCATTTATCACTTTCTGGAAAGAGCTTAGGCAGCAACATCTGTTTCCATGAACACTGGGAGAAGAGTGTTTATCGACAAACATATAATCACAAACAGACGAGTTAGGGGACAGAGATTCTTCTGGTTTAAACATGGAATGACATGAAGCAGTAAAAACTAGAAGGATCTCTGAGCAGGAAGATTTGCTTTCAAGAACAACCATAGAAGGCAAGGAAAGACTCTACAAAGAATGATTATGCTGTACAGATCTCCTGAACTGATTCAGCTTGTGTAACTGAGACACGTCTCCTTTGACTGACGCCTCCTAATTTCCCCATCCCCCAGCCCTGGGAACCACTATTCTACTCTCTCGTTTGATGAGTTTGCATATTTTAAATTCCTCATAAAAGTAGGGTTACGAGCCCATAGTTAACAATATTGTACTGCTAATATTGCTAAGTGGGTAGATGTTATGCTAAGTGCTCTTATAGCAAAAGAAAAAACATATTATAAGTAAATAAATAGGACAGAAGGAAACTTTTGGAGATGCTGGACAAGTTTATGGCTTTGATTGTGGTGATGTATCTCCAAAGTCCTCCAGTTGTATACGTTATATATGTATAACTTTTTGTCTTTTTTCCCCCTGGATAACCTTCAGTATTATGTGAAGTTCTACTCAGAAGTATAACTTCTCTGGAATGTTCCTTTGATAAGGACTTGCCTTGAGGCTGATCCTCCTGGGCTTCTTCAAATCAGTGGTTCTTCATGTCCCACAGCTCATGTGCTTATGAGATGGGTCTAGACTGGTGGGGATTTTTAGAAACTAGAGTAGACTTTGTCAAATATCTTTTGAGCTTATCATATGACTGTGCCCAGTTAGTGCGACTCTTCTGGTTTCTCACTTTTGTTCCTTGCTTCTTTAGTCCTTATAATAAGATAAAAATCTGTCCCTTGGAGTACAGGTGTGTCTGCTGAACAGACACGTATACAAGCCATGACAATACAGATGCTGAGGTGGCAAAACTCCAGCCAGTGCTCAGGCTGTTCACCGCGGCAAATGTTAGACAAATGAGAGTGAAGGCACCATCGCCTCTCTCCACATTTCCAGACCCCCTTCCTTCTCAGAAATGAGGTTTGGATGTATTCAAGAAAAAATGAAAATAAAGTTAACAAAAAGCTGTTATTAGTAGTGTAAGACAAATAGCTTTGGAACAGGTAGTCTGGCCAATTAGAGTAAGTAATATTAGAGTCATTAAAACCAAGAGAAGCTCAGTTCAGACTCTTGTGTCCAAATCATGCTGGCAGGTTAGCCCCAACTCTTTTATTTCCTTTCCTGGGGCCCCTGATAACCAGCATGGCCCAAGCTTATGGCTGTGGGGCATGCATCCTGTCCCCACCCAACCTGTATTACCAAATTCTGGTCCCTTCCCAAGCTGTTTTACCAAATTTTCCAGGACAGGGAAAAGAAGTCTAGAACAACAGGTGTCTGAATGGTTAGCTCAGGTTTTGTCTTTTCAGAAGTCCCCAACACAATCCTGTTTTAAAAAATCTAATATTGAGCCCTGTATCAGATGCTCTGTGAGTGAGGAATAGATGATATTTCTGCTTTTGAGGGCTAGTTTTAATCAAGCTTTATCCCTGCTAGCCACCTAATATCAATTTAAAATTTCCTGATGCTCCAAGAATAGGAGCAGGATTCATTGGTAAGGTTTCTAGGAGGCATCTCAGTCAAGCTGCCTATGGAGCTTGTAAATGGAGCCCTGGTCCTTTCTCTAAAGGCTTCTCTCCCTCACCGTCTCCTCCCAAGGAGAGGCTGGCTTCTTCCTGCAGAGTTCTGCCCATTGGGTCACATTAATCTCTTCAGTGCCAGATATGGCCATGCTTGGAGGATCTTCCTTGGCTTTCTCTCCATGCTGAGTCCTTGCTGGGACCTATATGATTGACAGGCTGGGGATGGGGCAAACAGATGCAGTGAGAGATCTGACACCCCTAGGGGACAAGCAGTGCACTTCCTGTTTGTTCCTCAGACACCTAACATTTTTTTTTGTTGACGACGTGGGCCTCCAACTCCACTATGATGCTTTTATTTCTGTACACCTTGTAATATCAGGGGTATTAGTGAGACATAAGATAAGAAGAGATTAAGATGCTGAAGGGGCAGACCCAGAGAGGACCCAGCGCCCTGCCGTGTGGCTTTGATCCAGACATTAGATGGTTGCTTGTTGGGGCCACTGGCCACAGTTTGTGTGTTTGAATAAATTTTGAAATGCTATAAATGACTATTTTTTAAAATGAAAGTAAAGAAGCAAATGTATCAGATTTTCAGATTGGATCACAAAAGACCCTAAAACAAAATGATTCACAGCAGTTCAAAATAACAAGGTGATCAAAAGTGTACTAGCCGATGCGAAAAGCATATTTATGAATCTTAATATCAGCAAGGTTGAAATCTGGCCAAAAATATAAGACAACACAATGAAGGGCACTTTATAAAGCTACAGGATGTACTCCACACAAAATATATTGTGAATACTGATGAACCAAATGTTACAACAACAATCGTAAAAGAAACACGGTAGAAGCAGAAATACACAGAAACACTAGAGACCAACAACTATAATCGCCTCACTCAGACCATGATGGATACAATTGTCGAAAAATAAGTGGAGACATCGAGGTGCTAAATAACCCAGTAGTAATGTTGCCCTAATTGTAATCTAATTCTGTCATTCCTTCTTCAGGTATTAGACAAATATTTTTATAAAAAGAAACTTCTCCTCAACTACATGGTTATCCCGAGGGACACTTCATACAAGAAAGATAGGATAGACGCTTGACTTTTTGTCACTGTTGTCCTCTTATTTACCAGTTTGCAAAATAACAGGTTGTTCACTGAGCACCTTCCAAAGGTGACGGACCCCATGGTTTTGTTTTATATCATTATGTACCTGATATATTTCAATCCATTATCGGTATTATTCATACTGATGCTCAAATTGTCTATCTTTGTTCACTGGGAGCATTTTCAAATTGATTCTTGAGTCCTTTTAACATGACAACAATAATCTTTAATAGCACCCTCAATTTCTGATATGACAAGATGACTAAAGCTCATTTTATTCACTTCCTGCCCTAGGTCAGGAATCAGCCATTTCTGCAAGAACTGGTTCCTTTGGAAATACTTTTTAGAGATAATAACCTGGGTTCTTGGAATGCTCAAAGTTTCTAGGCCTTTTCAATGGTCAAAATTATATATATGTATGTATATATATATACACATACATTTTAAAATAAGTCATGAGTTCATAATGGTATTTCAAATTCAAGTTTAGAGGTAGAGGAATTTTACTTAACCTCTTGAATCTCACATTTTTATCTGCTTTTTCCAACTCCTAAAATTCTATTTTCCAACATTAACATAATTACTCATTTAATCTATACACAATAGTCTCAAAAAATATGAACACTACCATCAAAGATATGGTTACTGAAAACTGTTTACAATTTTTACAGGGTTCTTTTTATTCTTAAAATGTATCCACTAGTGCTACATAGTCAAATTAAGGAGTTTTAAAGCCATTTGAAATAATTCCACTTCTGTGTGGTTATGCCACCAACTTGACCTACTGTTGTGTTCCTTTATTTCATTTTGTCTTCAGTTTTTAGGGATAGATTTTTAAAATTTTTATTTTATGTTATGGTTATGTGCCATATTTACATGGTTTCAAAGTTAAATCTATAAAACTTGGTGCATATATATACATGTATATATATAACATACATATTTTAAAAATATTTTTGTGTGTCATGATTTCTCATATATTTTATGGAAGCTTAGCCTTGACCTTGGTTCTCCAGGACTCTCAGAGGCTCTGTGAACTACTAAATGCCTTTTTGCTGGGAAAGATTTGCCGTGAGCTAACATCTGTTGCCAATCTTCCTCCTTTTTTTTCCTTCCTGAAAGCACCATTACACGGTTGTGTATTCTAGTTGTAGGTCCTTCGAGGTCTTCTGTGTGAGCCGCCACGACAGCATGGCTACTGACAGACCAGTGGTGTGGTTCCGTGCCCAGGAACTGAACCTGGGCTGCTGAAGCAGAGTGTGCTAAACTTTAACCACTAGACCATCAGGGCTGACTCCTGACCGTCTGTTTAATGAGACTTTCTTCAGCTTAGTCTGCTGGAATTGGCTTCTGTTGCTGGCAACTAAGAACCTTAACTGATGCTGGGAGCCTGGCTGTTGGGTGGGCAACCAACTCCATTCGCAGATTGATCTGTACTTCCCTGAGACTGGCTTTGCCTGAACAAAATCTCAATAAGTGTCAGATCTGAGAGTTATTCAAGTGTCTGTTACACATTTACCACCCTCTTACCTTGTCCTATATTCATGTAACTAAGGGATACCAGGCAAGTGATTTGAAACAAAATAGAAAAAAAATGTTTTAGGAAAACATTTGGACTCCACCTCTAGACGTGAGAGAGGCTGGCATAAATTTTAGATATCCATCTCCCTTGGCGTCTCATATAATTTCTGCCTTATCCTATTATGTGCCGTTTTACAGGCATTTCAAGAGGTTCATTATATTCCCTGGAGCTCTGCTCCAAAGGAAGGTTGAGAAGCTTATATTCATCAAGAGTCTCTGCTTATTGTGTCGTAGCCACCAGTGTGTTCTTGGAGAGTGTTTTCCTTTATTAGACTACAAAAGTCACGATGTAGTGGTGCCTTCCTGCTGGCAGGTGACAGTGACCTCCCATCTAAACAGAATATTAGTTCCTCTCTTCAAGTCCAGTGTAAGTCTGAACTGAGATGTTATCACAGAGAAGTTGTGACAGTGTGCTTTCTCTCATCTATACTTGGGAACACCTGGTTGGCATTACTTGCTCCTTTTCCATGCTAAGAGCCCTGAAAATTCCTCCACGTTTGTAATTATG
This sequence comes from Equus quagga, assembly GCF_021613505.1. Classification (NCBI taxonomy): domain Eukaryota; kingdom Metazoa; phylum Chordata; class Mammalia; order Perissodactyla; family Equidae; genus Equus; species Equus quagga. Next base: position 7,143,274 of record NC_060277.1, read on the forward strand.
GCGTGTATTTTCTACTTGTCCTTTGGCAGCAGAAACGCCTTTTAACCACTTTTCAAATGAGCCTAGCACATTCCATACAACCTTCCTTTTTCTAGAAGATGGCTATGCCTTAGGCTGTAATTCCTAATGTTCTGTGGAACATCTTCCTAGGGGCATTCATAGGCATGCACCCACAATATTCCAAATTCAAAGGAATGGGGAACTTCTAAAGAGAGTCCACCCTGCATGGGAATTCATGTAGCGCTTGAGCATGTCAGAGCATTCCAGTCACAACGCTACTTTCCAAGCATGCAAGCTAACACTCTTCACACCAGTGTTCCCCTAGGACAGGGCTTGGAAGTGAAAATAGTGAATATTTACTAAGAGTTCACTAGGTGCCGGCTTAGTTCTATAAATTTTTTTCTACACAGTTCTGCAGCATCATCGCAGTTAATTACAACATAAAATTTGGGTACCATCGTGCTATTTTACAGGTGAAAAAACTAAGGCACAGAGATATTAAATAATTTACTCAAGGGTACATAGCTAAATGCACATTATATAGTAAATGAAGGAGCCGGGAATAAAACCTAGACATTATGGCTTTTGAGTCCATTCTTAACTACTACACTTGCTGCCTTCTCATGAAAAACACTACGAGAGAAGAATCTCAATCATTTATGTTTTTACGACACATCTCAGAAAGCTAGTGAGGCTTCATATTGTCTATTGTATGGAAGTTGTATTCTTGTCAAAGGCTTGAAATATTTTCCTCTAAATCAAATCATCCAATAAAAATAAATTTGCAACCTAATTAAAATATACTTCCAACTTACCAGGAACAAATTAACAGTCTTATTTATATAGGAAAAGAACCATTATTTGAGATCTATCTTCTATTTTGTATTTGCAAACTGATTAAAATTTTGTTTGTCATTTATCTAATGAGGATTTAATGGTTACCTACTCTTTTTATCTAGGGTCATAAACAAAGAATTCAAAATCAAGTTGCAGACAACATATATTTTCATGAGACTATTAGAGAACAAAGCAACATACAAGTAACAGCAGATGAATTTTTTAAATTTTTATTATACAGTTAACAGTGTGTTTGGGGTGTTTGTGTGTTTGTGTGCATGTGTGTGTGCCCATGCATGCACCTGTGTGTTTGTAACATAGACAAGAGACAACTTTCTCTCAACTATTGGATCTTGGGGGAAATTACTAAGTTTCATTGAGCCTCATGGTTTTTAAAAGAATTAAGTGGGACTATACACGTATAATGTTGAGCATACAATCAATATTTTCCATGGTTGAAAGAGCCCAGAATTTGGTAAGAGCTCAGTTCAAATCTTGGTTCTGTACTTAATAGCTGTGTGACTTTGTGCAAGCCGTTAAACCTTGCTGAGCTCAAGTTTCTTACCCTGAAAAAACAGGAATGCTATCTATCCTGTAAGGAGGTTGTTAAGATTAAGTGAGATGATATAGGTAAGGTACACAGTCCCTAGGACTATAAATGTCTAGTCCAATTTTCTCTTCGCCTCTGTCTTCTAACTCCTCTTGTAGAAAGGAGTGGTAAGACTTGGGGGATAGAGTTTGGAAGCAGAGATGCCTCTACTTAGGAGAAACCTTTGTCTCTGAAGGACTCAGCCAAGCTTGGTGGGCCCAGAGAAGAGGAAGGAGAGCAAAGTACTCAGATTCTATATTTTAAGGAAGAGAGGAAAAGAGGGCCTTAAAGTTTCTTTCCACGTATCCAACCCAGCTCACAAGGCAGCAAAGCAGTTAGGGGTTCAAGTGGAGATGTAACTAGCAGGCATTTATCCCCCTTCAGTCATGTGCCCTTTCACACGTGGGGCGCTCTGAAGCAAAGGGGGTCTTCCTGGAATTGTGGGGGAGGGACAATTGGGGAGCAGGATGTTCTTTACCTCCGTGATGTGAGAGCAGACTAAGACGTGATGAATGCCTCCGTGTCGTGCTGCTGCAGTGCACAATCCCTGAGCTAGCCCAGCAGTCAAGGGCTGAGCTGGTGCCGTACTGACAACTGACTGTTGACCCCACACCTGCTCCCTTCACCCAGCAGTGCCTGACTCCAGCTTCTAAAGGGATGCCAGCTTCGCCACGGTAGCTGACTGTACCTCCCAAGCTGAAGGCGCACCATCCCACCTGCATTTCCCCATTTCTGACTCTTCACAGCGAGTCTCCAGTGTCCTTGTTATGCCTCAGCTTCCTGATTTGGGCAGAGGGAGTGCTCTTTTGGGGTCAGCGCTGGACATTATTCTACAAGTCATTCCTGGAAGCTCAGCCTGGAACCTGCTCTTCCCAGGTGTGTACTGGGCCAGCTCCTTCTCATTAGTCAGCAAACCTGGATGAATTGTAGCCCTCATGCCCTGTCACTGTCTATCACGTAGCCTGTTTGGTTTCCTTTATCATGCTTATTACTATCAAAATGTATTATTTTATTTGTTTACTTATTTATGAGCATTCTTTCCCTCACCTGAGAGTAAGCTCTAGCAGAACAGGGACGTTGCCTGTGTGTACAGGCCAGATCGGGCCTACTGCCTGTTTTTGTAAATAAAGTTTTATTGAAACACATCCGCAGTCATTTATTGACATATGGGAGACACAAATTGACATCTGTGGGAGATTTGTACTACAACAGCCGAGCTGAGTCTTGAGAAAGATAACTCTTTGGCCCACAAAGCCTAAAATATTTATTATCTGGCCCTTTATACAACAAATTTGCTGACTCATGGTCTAGTTCACTGTTCTAGTAATAGAACAATGCTGGGTACATCATAGGCACTAAATAATATTTGATGAATAAATAAATAAGCATTAGACAGAGAAATGAGGCCACTTGCTTGAGAGAAAAATTTCCCCCTTGGTTGGCTTTAGATGGTGTTGCATTGAAAGGTTCTATTACTATGAGTAGCTTAAGAATCATAACAGATAATATTTATATTAAGAGCTTTTTTCCACTGTTTTGTGGTTGCTGGTAGCAATAGTTTGTTTGGTAGGAATCAGGGCTGAGGTTTCTACTGTATTTTCAGAGCTGAATTAAAGTAACTGGACTTGATCCAGGAATATATCAGCTTTCTTAAATATAATTATTTTCCTCTTATTAGAGTGATGTTAAAAGATCATAAATATTCATTATTGAAAATGTAGAAGAGGAAAAAATCACCTCCATCTCATTTCTCGGGGCCAAATGAGAGCATCATTGCTTTTCTTCTCAATCTTTAATCCAAAAAGGAGAAATTTTTCAAAGTTATGTTTATATTAATAAGGAAAATTTTCTACTTTGATTTTTAATGTAACATAAAAACTATTTTTGTGTGCATTAGGAAGAGTTCATTGCTTGCCAGTGACAGAAACAAAGAAATAAGGGCTATCAATTTAAGTCAAAACAGAAATGTATTGGAAAGATTTGAGGGAGCAAATAAAATCAAAAGGAACTTCACATAGCAGAACAGGTTCTTCAGGGGCCAACAGACCAGGTCAGCTGCAGCCGTTTCCAGCCTTGTATCACTCAGATCAACATTCAAATTTCAGACAACGAGAATCTGACTGGCCCAGCAGGAGTTCTATGGTGTCCCCCTGGCCAGGGGGACTGGGGGCATCCTGACTGACAGTTCACCAAGGGTGAATGCAATAGAAGAAAGACAGTGTGTCCCAAAACACCGAGGTGATGTTACCAATGGGGAGAAAGGAGTGCGGGCACAGACAAATGTCCACTGTCACATGTTATTATAAACTCTTCATAATAAGTGTAGATTATTTTTGAAATCGATGTAAAAATCAATGATTTAAAATGCTAGAAGGAATTTTCCTTTGCCTCTACTCCCACAGATCTCTATGATCACTCACCTCTCTGACATTTTGCCATCCCTGAGCATTATCGCTTGTTCCAGGTGGTCCCTCTTCGATCCTCTTTGATCTTGTGGATATGTTAAGACCCTTTAAGACTCTGTTGATTAGGTGCTTAGTATGCCAGGTCGGTTCATCAGCAATAGTGCCCCTGGGCTCCAGAGGAATTTCCCACATACTATAGTATGGGTTAAGGAAAAGGCTGTATTTGTGAAGAGGAAACTTCCAGAGCCCAGGTCAGTAAGAGAAGACAAAGCAGGGCATCTCCTCCTCCTCCCATTTTCCCCATGGAGAGGCATGCTGGGCTGGGCACTGTGCTGATGACACATGCAGCCTGGGATTGCATTCCAGCAGAGACCTGATTCTTCTGGTGCTCTGTTTTTACACAGAACAAGTGTGAGAACAGCTTTGTGGAGAAGGCAGGCATGCTAGCTGTTTACAAGATGCCGACTGCCAGCACCATGGGAAGCCAGTAATGCTCTGGAAGGTGAACTTGGGTACAATCTCTCCTGTTAAGAGAGGGGGCTCTGGTCTCAGCTAGCTTGTCATCCAGGCAACCCAACGGTGAGTGTGTAAGTTGGCATGTTACATTTTTCTCGGGACCCAAATGTCTGCATTGTGGAAAGGATTGAGGAGAAGTCCAGAGCACAATTTCCCCCTCAAAACATAAACCAACCTCTGGATATAAGCGTGTGGCTTTTCACTTGGGATGTGCAGGCTGGCAGCATTTTTTTCTGCCATTAACTGTGAGACCTCAAAGAAGTCACCCAGACGCTCGCTCTTGCTGTCTCTCTCTCTCTCTGCCACGGTGTTCTCACTTACGGGAGAGGTAAGGTGGATTTGATACATTTTAGGCCCCTCCTCACTCTTAACTCCTATAAATCTGTGATAGACAAACCAAGAAATGCCTCCACTGGCCAGGTTTTCTTTAATTACGTAATACTTAAAATTTCTTTATAGATTTTTATATTAAATCAATCTAGTCTCAGAACAGCTTATAAAGTACCTCGATACATCTACTGACAAGTATTTGCTGTAGCTGGATTACAGCTTGCTCATCTTTAGCTCGTGGTTAGAAGCAGACCCTGGAATCCTGCAGACCACTGAGCAATACAGTGGAAAGAACGAGAAACTGGGCATCAGGAAATGGAAGTTTGACAGGTAGCTGTGCAGCCGTGAGACAGTCTCAGACGTCATCTGTTAGGCACTCCCCGGGCACCCTCCTCCACCTCTCGATACTGTATCTGAGAAACTAAGAGGAGAAGAGCATTCCTCACCTCTGCTCCCTGCTCTCCGTCCCTTCCTGGTCCAGACACAGCCAATCAGTAAGGAGGTCACTGTGTCCATGTGAGCATGAGGACTGCATGGGGTCAGGTTCCCCTCTTGCTCATCTCCTTTCTGGGGTCCTTTGAGAACCTGGTAGTTTTTAGAGCAAGCTTGTCGGTGTCCTTTTTCTTGTCTTTTGATCTTTCTTCACAAATACCAAGGTACAATTTTCTTTGTTGTTGTTTTTTTAAGAGTCAAATACGGTCTCTTGCTATTGCTCCTCTTTATTCACATTTATTATTTTGGACTTGATGGAACCAAAAGTAAGTAATTATTCTTGATTTCCAAGTATCATCACACACTATCTTTTACAGGGAGAGAAGAAATACTAATTGATAAAATAACCTACCCACCATCCTCCAAAAATATTTATATTTTTAATATCAATTATTTGGCTTAACTGTCAACTTTGATCACAATTTTGTCCCTAATTTTAAGACTGTTGGGGTTTTATTTCTGTGCATGTGGGTTTAGCTGAATAGAATTAATTTTACAAAACAGGGAGAGTGTTGACAATTTGGTTTTGTATATATATGTAATATAGTCATATATATATATGACTAGAGTACACTTTATACTATAAAACAAACCAAAAATGTGGTGATTTAGAACATTTTTTGCCTTTAATTCTAATTAATTCTCATTGTGACCTAAATTGGTGAAAGTAGCAGCTGAACTGGAATTATTTATTTTTTAAGTTTTCTAGACTTGACACAGAAACTTTACTAAATAAATATGCTAAAAATTTAATTGCGGAGGAAGGGATGACACTGGGAAGTGGTGTAGAAGGTACTTCAACTAAACCCTTGGTGTTTTATTTCATAAAAGTAATCTGAATCAAATATGGCAGAAATCTGAATGGTGGATCCATGGGAAGAATCACACTGGATTGAAAACTGAAAACTGGATACAAAGAACCCCCACGACAAGGGACAGTCCTGACGAAAGCAGAAGAGGCAGTAACTCTGGCCAGAGAGGAAAAAAGCCACCTTTGGGAGCAGCGGAGCTTCTCAGCTGGCCAGGCGGGAGCCAACCTAAGGTACGCAGCCCTCCCTGGAGGAGTGAGGTCCGGAGCGGGGGCAATACTGCTATAAGCATCCTTCGGACTCAGCCCAACTGAGAGGGGGGTCTTACTATCTGGCTTTGCTGGCTATTAACTGCAGCGAGGACACCCCAGAAAAGCTATCGGCCGAAAGCGAAAAGATCCGGGTCTTAAAGGGCCCATGCACAAACTCACTCATTGCAGCAACCTAAAATCACCAGAGAGAAGGCTGACTGTCCTTAGGTGAAACGAAACTCACCTGGTGGGCTCTGGGGGCATCTTGGTGAGAGGAGGATCCTCTCCGGAGACTGAGACATTGGTGGGGGCGGTTGTTCTGAGCTGGTCCAGGCATGTTGATGCGGACAAAGGTGGGGGCCATTGAGGTGCGTCCCTTGGGCTGTTAGCCCAGGGGTCTGCCACACCCACTAGAGCACAGATTTAATCCAGTTCAGCCAGGGCAGGCAACCCGCCCTATGGACTGGCCCCACCTAACAGCAAGCCCTCAGGCTACTTTTCAGCCTGCATTGACTGAATGCCTTGATCCTCTACAGGCAGGCAAAAGTGTCTGCCTCTGTGGGGCAGGGCTTGTGTGAGGACCTGGTGAACTGTAGGGGGCATTGGGGCAGAGGTGGGAGCCTCTGCAGTGTGGCAGTGGGGTACGCTCCAGGGGGTTGAGGAGTGTGCACGGACCAGGACTGTGCTGACAGTGTATGTGGTCCAGAGCGGGGTGAGGCTTATCAGCGGCAGAAGACTTGTGTTTCACAAATAGCCATAAAAAGGATCAGCCCCACCTTCCAAAGCCTGAAACAACTGAGTGCCTCCATGCCAAGGGCTAGCCCTACTCAGCTGCACTCCTAAGAGGACTGACATCAGTCTTGTTGGCCTCAGGCCTATCACAACTGTATGCCCCTGAGCCTAGCAACAAGCTACACTGGGTACCAACCCAATTAAGAGGACAATTGCAATAAGAGTGTGCTAATAGGGGGGACCAAGATGGCGGAGTGAGTGGTCTTCTTTGTCTCTCCCCCGTCAAATCTACAACTAATTGGACATTCACCGATTAACAAAGGATATCCAGACAGCATCTCAAGACGCCTAAGAGTCTCGTACTACTATACATCGGAAGGCGGACGGACTTCCCCCCGGGAGGAGGTGGAAATAGGTGAAAACTCTCCGACCCCTGACCCCCGACCCCCAGACAGCCTAGTTCCTGCAGGAGGCTCTCTTCCAGCAGACTCCCCCATAGCATCGCCACACACCAAGGGCGGGAGTGTGCACTCACCAGTGGAGCGACGGTGGGAACAGGTTACAACAGCCCTACTCAAGTCCCCCACGATTACACCTAAGCCCAGGGGGAATCCCCAGGGTCCCACACCCACCAGCAGGGAAAGCCTCTGCTTGCCACTAGCAGGGAGGCTCCGCCCAGAATCCAGAACAAAGGGAAGCTCCCGGTGGGCAGATTCCCGGGCACGGCACCAGACCACAAGCTGCTGCTGGGCGCATGGTCTCCGGCGCACGGGTCGGTGCAGGGGGTGCCCGGACTTCCTGTAGACTTGCTTGGGGACACGGTTGGAGGTCCAGCGCCCAGCTCTGCAGCCCAGGGGGACGCTCCAGGGTCCTGCACCCCCCAGGAGGGAGGGACTCTGCTCGCTATTGACAGGGAGGCCCCACCCAGCATTTGGAACACCAGGAAGCTCCCTAGAGCAGAATTCCCCACAAGGCAGCAGCTTACAAGCCACCGCCAGGCCCACGGACTCTGGTCATGTCCCAGACGAGGCAAGGGGCTCCCAGAGATCCCATGAGAGTAGAGTGGGGCAGAGTGGAGCTCCGGTGAAACGGCTACGTAGCCCAGGGGGGCACTCCAGGTTCCCACAGCAGCCTCAGTGAAAGCTTCTGCACAGCACTAGTGGAGAGGTCCTGACTGGCAATCACAAGGCGGGAAGGCCCTGGGGCAAAAGTAGCACAGCTAGGTGAGCTAACGACAGACTGCAGAAGATACCCATAGCTCTGCTGGGACCTATAGCGGACAAGTGTGATCTTGTGGGCTCTGTCAGGGACAAAGCTGCAATTATAGGTGATCCTGCTCCTGGCTGATGGGAAAGCCCACAACACCGCTGCAGACCACAAGGAGGGAGTGTGTCTAAGTGGGCTGCAACAGTAGGCACCAGCAGCCTCAGGCCCCCTTGCGATTGCCCCCACAACCGACGAGGGACCCCACAGGACCACTGTGACCACAAGTAGGGGTCCAGGTCCAGTCAGTAACAGCTGACAGGGTTCCCGGTTGGTGCAGTCTAAACAGCTGCCCCTCACACACACACCAGTCGCAACAAGTGGAAGCAGCGACTAAACTCCATCCCTATGCGGAGGCACAAATCCACGCCATCAAGCAGTATGAAAAAATATATTAAATCTCCAGAACAGAAAGAAAGAAAAGCACCCAGAAAACAATCCCAAAGACAATGAAATCTATAACCTAAATGACGATGATTTCAAAACTGCCATTATTAAAAAACTCAACGAGTTAAAAGAGAATTCAGATAGACAACTCAGTGAGTTCAGGAGCTATGTCACAAAAGAGCTTGACACTATAAAGAAGAACCAATTAGAAATACTGGAGATGAAGAACAATGGAGGAGATTAAGAAAAATCTGGACTCTCTGAACAGTAGGGTCGATAATATGGAGGACAGAATTAGCAATTTGGAGGATAGGAATATAGAAATGCTGCAGACAGAGGAGGAGAGAGAACTAAGACTAAAAAGAAATGAAGAAACTCTCTGAGAATTATCTGACTCAATTAGGAGATGCAACATAAGGATTATAGGTGTACCAGAGGGAGAAGAGAAGGAGAAGGGGGCAGAAGACCTGTTCAAAGAAATAATAGCTGAGAACTTTCCAAACTTGGGAAGAGAGATGAAACTTCATGTGACAGAAGCCAATAGATCTCCAAACTTTATTAACACAAGAAGACCAACCCCAAGGCATATAGTAGTGAAACTAGCAAAAGTCATCGACAAAGAGAAAATACTAAGGGCAGCCAGGCAGAAGAAAATAACTTACAAAGGAAACCCCATAAGGCTATCAGCAGATTTCTCAGGAGAGACCTTACAGGCTAGAAGAGATTGGAATGAAATATTCAAAACTCTGAAGGACAAAAACCTGCAGCCAAGAATACTCTACCCAGTGAAAATATCCTTCAAATATGATGGAGAAATAAAAACTTTCCAAGATAAACAAAAGTTAAGGGAGTTCATCGCCACAAAACCTCCTCTTCAAGAAATGCTCAGGAAGAACCTCATTCCTGAAAAATCAAAAAAAGGAAAGGGGTTACTAAATCCGGAACAAAGGAGATAAGCAGAAGGACAATAACACAAAGTAACAGCTCTCCATCAGGACAAAATGCAAAAGAACTGGAAAACAAGTGATAAAATGGCAACAGTAGGCCCCCACGTTTCAATAATCACTCTAGATGTGAATGGATTGAACTCTCCAAAAGGCACAGAGTGGCAGGATGGATCAAAGAACAAGATCCAACAATATGCTGCCTCCAGGAAACACACCTCACCCCCAAAAACAAACACAGACTCAAAGTGAAGCGATGGAAGACAATAGTCCAAGCTAATAATGAACAAAAGAAAGCAGGTGTTACCATACTTATATCAGACAAAATAGACTTCAAAGCAAAACAGATAAAGAAAGGCAAAGAGGGGCAGTATATAATGATAAAAGTGACGTTCCACCAAGATGACATAACACTTATAAATATATACGCACCTAACACAGGAGCACCAAAATTCGTAAAGAAACTATTAACAAAACTAAAAGGAGACATTAACAGCAATACAATAATAGTAGGGGACCTCAACACCCCATTAACACCAATGGACAGATCATCCAGACAGAAAATCAACAAGGGAATTATAGAATTAAATGAAAAATTAGATCAGTTGGACCTAATAGATATATATAAGACACTTCATCCAAAAACAGCAGGTTACACATTCTTCTCAAGCATGCGTGGAACATTCTCAAGGATCTTGGGAAACAAAGCAAGCATCAATAAGTTCAAAAGGGTTGAAATAATACCAAGCATCTTTTCTGATCATAATGCTATGAAACTAGAAATCAACTACAAGAATAAAGCTGGGAAAGGGCCAAAAATGTGGAGACTAAACAACATGCTACTGAACAAACAATGGATTATTGAAGAAATTAAAGAAGAAATCAAACATTATCTGGAAATAAATGAAAATGAAAACACACCGAACCAAATGATTTGGGATGCAGCAAAGGCAGTCCTAAGAGGGAAATTCATTGCAATACAGGCTCACCTCAATAAGCAAGAAAAATCTTACATAAACAACCTCAAACAACACCTAACAGAATTAGACAAAGAAGAACAAACAAAGCCCAAAGTCAGTAGAAGGAGGGAAATAATAAAAACTAGAGCAGAAATAAATGGTATTGAAACAAAAAAGACAGTAGAAAGGATCAATGAAACAAAGAGTTGGTTCTTCGAAAAAATTAACAAAATTGACAAACCCTTAGCCAGACTCACTAAAAAAAAAAGAGAGAGAGAAGTTGCAAATAAATTAAATTAGAAACGAGAGAGGAGAAATCACAACAGATACCGAAGAAATACAAAGGATAATAAGAGAATACTATGAAAAACTATATGCCAACAAATTGAACAACCTAGAAGAAATGGATAAATTCCTAGACTCATACAACCTACCCAAACTGAATCAGGAAGAAATAGAGAATCTGAATAGACCAATCACAAGTAAAGAAATAGAAACAGTAATCAAAAACCTCCCCAAAAATAAACTTTTAAACTAAATAGTTGAAAATGTTTTGCTATTAAATAAAATTCATAAATAATTTGTATATAAAGACTTAGAGAAATGAAATCAATGGATTTATTTAAAAACCTTTAATAGATGTAACTAATCACTGATTTTGAACTTTTGGAAGTATAATTAAAATCCCATAATTTAATAATTATTTAGGTTATGGGTATTAGAGTTTGACCTCTGGGCTTGAAAGCCAGCAATTTTACTTATTGGCTATCAAGCTTGTTTACGTGTCTACATCTCAACTACAAAGTGAATATGATACTAGTACTATCATGCCAATGATTATATGCGATAATGCCTGTAAATCATTTTGCACAGTTCCTGAAGCCTAGAAATTGTTCAATAAATGTTGTTACTTTGCTGCCAGCATTATTTATAAGTACAAAGTGAAAAAATTAACCTCTACTATATCATTTGAAGTTTTTAACCAAATATTACATTTACTTTTGTTTCAAACTTTTTCAAATACTGAGAAGTAATTACTATATCCTTTAATTTTTGAGGAAATAACTGACAAATTAGATTGAAATGTCTTCCTACTGTCTGGGAGTCCAAAAGGATACAGTTTTAGCTTTATGTTTTGCAAACCTCAGGACACGGTCTAAGTGGAAAATCTTCCTTTTAATGTTTTTGACTAGTGATTGTATTCAATCTAACAGTGGCCTTATACTTAAAGATCTAGATTTCAGATCAATGAACTGAAATTTAAGAGAAAAATTACATCTTTGAAGAAGCCACTATTAAATTCAAAACTCACCACAATATTCAAGCTCGGTAGGAAATCAATTATTGTCTTCAAACTCAGTGCAAACACTCGGAATTGGTCTGTTAAAAGCACTTGTAAAAATAACAGCCCTATATTAAAGTTGGAGGATGAGAGCACTAGACACAACATAATTTAGCTCTGCCAGAAAACAATATGATTACATATAGGCTAGTTATACAGTTTGCATAAAAATTGCATTTTACAGCATCATATACGTTGTTGCTAGGCATAAGTATATACGTATACTTTTTGCATCAGTAGCTTATTTAACTCATTAGAGAAAAACATAGATGTTTCCATATTTATTGTAATAAAGCAAAAATTGAAATTCAGTTTGTTAAAGACCTATAATTTTTCCATTTCCTTTTAAAACTTATTGAAATTGCAAACAGTTTTAAAAAATACAGAAGGATTACAGTTCAAAGAAAAATGAGCTCTCAATCCCTTACATGAGAGTGAATGGATATGAGGCTTGGACCAACCGTTTCCATCTGTAAGATAAACTCCAAGTAGCATTTTTCTTTGAGCTCAAGGACAACCCTATTACATGTTAGGTCAAATTTGTTATGCAGATTTGGTAGTAATCAGGGACATGAAACTTTTGGGGTGACGGAAATGTGACAAAAGATTTCTTTATATTTCTTTTAAAATTATTGTGATTTTTTAACTAAACAAATGTGTTTCTAAATCAAAAATATTAAAGTATATTTTGTATTCATTAAAAATAAAAAAAAAGAGGTCTGCCATTTTATGTCAAGTGTTTGTTATATGGATTCGTAAGTAAGTAGGGAAAATTATGTGATCAGCAGTGATTCAAAATTCATGTCATTGCAATCCCTAATGAAAGGTTTCTTTCCCAAAGATACTCAAAGAGTTCAGGTATTTTAAGAGACTTGCCTGTATTTATATCTAAATGTAATTAACCACAAAGCTTAGTTCCTAAAAACATATAGAATTATCCTAATGACGTTACGAATGAACGGGGTTGTATTCCTGTTGTAGATGTGTACGAAAAGATTACCCACAAACCCCATTTTTTAAAAGGAAGTAATTTGGTCTCAACTGCAGAAACAATGAGCATATATTAGAGAGTAATGTTCCATAAAATTAATTTTTAAAATAAAGTTGATTTTTATATCTCAAGCTCTAGATTAATCTCATATTCAGCAAGTCAGTTTCCAGGGTGATAGAAATCAAGTGATTCTACTTCAGGGTTTTGATTAAAAAAAAAACAACTCAGCATCCCCCAAAGGCCAAACGTCACCTTTCAGCCACTGTTGCTTTTTAAAGTGATTCCTTCCTACAAAAGCGCTGTTGAATACAAACTCAAGCCGATGCTTGACATTTATCTTTCCAGGGAGCTCGGAATCCCTGATGACCTCATTTGCTTTTCATTCACGTCACTGGATTGCAAGGAGGACAGTGTGAGGCTTTCCTTAATCTGAAAGTTAAATCAAATCCTTTCCATTTTGAGCTTGAAATTTAAAGCATCAACGATCATTAACAATCAAATCAGAGAATTAAGGTTGTCTAATAATCAGGGACTTTATACAAGATGACAAATCCATTTGGGGACAGTTTCTCTTTTTTAGCAGCTTTCACAGTGAAAAATCAGAACTCCCAACCAGCCTGTCATCTCCACACTAGGCCCAAATTGACTAAGAATAATTTTTATGCTGACATGGCTCCTCACCCTAAAAGGGAACGGTGAACGCTGGGTGACATCTGAATGGAAACTGCCCCATTAACTCAGCCAATACCTCCGTTTGATTTTAGAAATGAACAGACGATTTTGGTTGCGGGTATTTGTTTCTTTGAAAGAAGTCAGAGGAAAGGAAGAGTTTCTATTTTGCTTTCTGCCTCTCCTGTTCCTCACTTGTCTGTTTTGGATGCAGAGAAGTACAAGTGAAAGTTGGGTTGTGGAATATAAAAGAAGATTCGCACATCTCCCCTGTTCTGCCTCTGGGTCAGCTCAGTCGATGTCACGTGGCAAATTTAGATCATTTTCGAGTTTGTGAAGAGTTCCATGGCTGTGGTCTGTCATGGACTGTGATAGAGTTCTCCTCATGCTATTTCCTTTTTAGGCTTTGAAACCAAAAGCTTTCCGAGCGATCAGGAAGAATGAGGGCACCGGGTCCACACATTATGCTCTATCCCCCCGGTGTTATGGATCTCGTGGGCTCACTGCCCTTCAGTCTAATTACTGTCAGTATCACAAAGGATTTGGCTGGCCTTTGTCCCTGGGAGACAACTTCTAAACCCTTGGAATTTGCCAAGTGATAGAAGTGGCTTTGTTGTTATTCAACCAAGAATATCTACATAATGAACCCTCTGTAAAACTCTGCACACTGCAGATTGAGTGAACTTCCCTGGTTGACGATACTCTGAATATTGTCACACTTCGCTACTGGAAGGGAACCACATCCTGAGGACGATGGACGCTTTGCATGTGGAACCCTCCCAGACTTTACCCTATGTGTCTGTTCTTTGGCTGGGTCTGATCTGTATCTCTTCCCTATAATAAAACTGTAATCATACCTACAGCACTTTCGGTGAGTTCTGTCTTTCCAGTGAATTATTGAACCTAAAGGGGCTGTGGGAATCTCCAAATTGGTAGCTAGCTGAGCAGAAGTGAGGGTGGCCCTGGGGGGCCCTGAACTTGCAGCTGGTTCTGAATGAAGTCAGTCTTGAGAAGGACTGTGCCCGTAGACCCTGTGGTCTGATAAGCTCATTGTACTGTTCTTTCAAACCCTGCCTGCCTCCCACCATGCCTGTCTTTGCCTGTCTTTGCCTATCAGGAACAGGACAACACACTCAGCTTGTGTCACAGTAACTGACCTGAGACTTGTGCCACACCTATGAAGTGCCCTCTTTGTCTTCCCACTGGCCAATTCTTCTGACAAGCATCTCGGAAGATATTCCAGTTTGTCATAAACCAAGTTGGCTCACTTAGCAAACAGTACTGCACAATATTATTAAAAACACAATGAATAAAATAACAGTAAATGCTGAGTGGTAATATTTGCTAGTTGCTTTTCATGCACTATCACAGTCCCATGAGCACAGGTATTATCTTCCTTGTTACAAAAGAGGAAACTAAGAATTAAGATACGTAACCTGCTCAAGGTCATACATCCAGAAAAAAGAAAGGTCAAGATTCGAACCTCAGTTGTCTGACTCCATTACTAGAACTCTTAAACTGTGTGCTCTCAGATCAATGTCTCCAACCGTTCCAACATGCAGGCATATTTCTCACCGGTATAATTTATGCATCATGACATTTTAGGATGGTTTGGAAACTTTGACCTATTGGGCCACAATGAATATTTCAATTGCTTCTCAAATTTGGCTAATTATTAGAATCAGTGGAAATTATTCAAAATACTTATTACAGGGACTCACCCCAAGTCACCTGAAAAAGACTCTTCTGGGAAAAAGCTTCAGAATCAAATTTTTCATGAAGTACCCCTAGTTGACTCTTAGATAAGTTGGGAAATACATTTTTAAGGTAAAATGCTGAATTCTGAGTTCAACTGAGAGAGAAGCAGGGAATGAGCAGCACCCCTATGTCCTTCGACAATACTTCTTACCCTCCTAAACCCTGGTCCGCCCGTCAGGTCCAGCAGGTCGCAGTCTTCCCTGTTACCCTTTCCAGAGCAAGCTGCTGCTGTGCTGCATGACTGCAAATGCTTCTGCAACAATGGCTGCAAAACTGTACCAGGAAGAGAACAATCGGAGGCGGATAAACCAACAGGGGATTCATGCAATTGGATAAAAAGGGTAATGTGATCAGTAGACCCTGAAGGAAGGATTAAGCCAGTAGTGGGCTGATGGCTTGATTCACTGAGGCTTCTCTCCCTAGCATCTCACCAGGAACCGGTGGCCAGGCAAGCATTTCTCAAGCTTTATCCAAGTGCCAAGAAATTTGAAGTGATGAGTTAGTTTTAGGCCTGGTTATGGAAATACTGATTTTTTTCCCTATTGTAAGCTTTTTGGAAGACATAATTTCTGAATCAAAATTATTTTTCTTTTTCTTACTCTAAACTAGTCTCACCTTTACCCTGGTGTATCACATTTCTTCCCAAATGTGATCAAAGAATGGTGGAGTAATTAAGATAAGAGTTTTTCTTTAATTGCAGAGATTTTTAAAAATTTGTTTACCATGAAGCAATCTAGAGAAGAAAGATGCATTTCCAATATGATTATCTTACCCTTTATTTGTTATCCAGGATAATCGTCTCCTCCACTTCTTACTGTCTTCCCCACGCTCGCTTCTTCACTTGCCCTGTCCTGCTATTATTCTCTCTCTCTCTCTCTCTCTCGTACACACACCCAAGCACACACACAAATTCAAACACACACACTCAGACGTAACACTGGATGATAGCCTACCAGTTGGTTCCACTTTTACTTTTTTGGGCCAATTTTTAAAAAAGAGTAGCTTTGTGTCAACAAAAAGTTTGAACATCCCGTTCTATACTCAGAGAAACCCAGGGCTGATAGAAGCATGAGGCTTTCTCACTCATCTTGTAGGAGATCCTGTATCAATCTGGTAGGAGAACTACAGAATCCGTGCCTTTTTCATCCCCACACCTCCCATCTGTGGTTTGAGTCACATTGCGTTAAGAAGATCCACCACATTGTGTCCTTCTCTTCCAGAAGGTGTCTACAAAGTCCAACCAGTGCTCCATGTAACAGATTAGGAGAGCTCAGCTGGACTCTACCAACAGGCAGGATGCAGAAACCAACCGTCACGTGCTCTGACGGATGAGTGGCATGTTGAGCTATGTAACAAGCATTATCCTAAGCCAGCCTCTATGCTCAATAAACTTTCATCATTCATTTTACTTCAAGGATGTAGTTACCAGGAAAACAAAAGCCCTAACGCGCCAGGGCTTTCTGAGACCAAAGCTTTGAGTCCTTGACTTTTGATTCAACATCAAAATTCTAATACATGTTTTATCATCTCTGCCTAAAACTGGCTATGGTAAATGTTTTTCTCATCAGTATTATTTCTTCTGGGAGTTAAAAAAAGTTGATTAAAAGAATTAAGTGTGTTCAAAGATATATCATTGTGCACATACACATGTATACAGACACGCATGGGTATTCGCCATTCTTCTCAAGACCTCCTCCGTTTAAGAGTTGGCAAACGTTACCTATCTGAGATCTGGCCTGTTTCAAAATTACTTTCTGCTTCCTGTACCCTGTGGAGCATCTCAGAGAGCATTTGCTCTTCTTTCAAGGGGACAGAAATGCCTTGGTCTGTTGCAGTTTAGAAATATAAGCACAGCATTACCAGAACTTCTGATTTTTCAAGAGAAATCAAGATTCCAGATTTGTGGGTGAAATCCTCCATTTTTCAAGAGAAATAAAGTAATCGAAACCACTTCCATGGGCTGGATCTGGTCTAGTGCTCTCTTTTGATCTTCTGGTATAGAACCGATGGACTGAGGCTTCTCTAGCAATGCCCCATAAATATCACTTGTTACCTTTTATCTTTAAAATCCTAAACTTCCTAAAAATAAGAATAAAATTCTTTCATTGAGAAAATTTTGAGAGTCACAAATTAGAAAACAAAATGCATTAATTCCACCCAACCAAGAGAGCCAGATTTACCTTTTAGTGCATGATTTCCCAGTCTCTGTGCTATCCACGTATTTAGTTCTGTTTTTATTTGATCCTTTCTACAAAATTGAATCGTATTATTTTAAATTTATTTTTGCTTAATTATATTTCATAATTGTCCATATTGTTATATTTCTAAATACAATTTTAATCACTGCATAATATTCCATCTCAAATATAAATTCGAAACTCAGTAGTCAATTCCTATTGCTGGAAACTTAGTCTATCCAATTTCTCTGCTATTCTAAGTATTGCTATGGTGCACATCTTTGAGCTCATTCCTGTTATTGTCCTTAGGGTAAATTCTTAGAAATGTGATTTAGAGGTCAAAGCACAGAAGTATTTTGATGATTTTTTATTTATATTGGTAGCCTTTCAAGTTGGATAGATTAAGGTCTAAATCTAATCTTTCCCTTACAAGCTGTAGGACCGTAGGTGAATTGCTTCTGTAAATTTCAGGGATTTCATCTATAAAATGAGATTAATAGCACAGAATAAGTTGTACCAATTTATACTTCCCTTAGCAATGTGTAGGAGAACCTTTGATCTTGCACTCTTGCTCATCTTTTTTTAAATTTCCACATTTTCTGATAAACAAAAATGGTATTTAATTATTTTTATTACAAAGAATGTTGTACGTTTTTACAAATTTAATTATTTAATTTTTGTTCATGAATTGCCCAATTCTATTTTTCTATTGGTATATTTATCTTTCTATTGGTTATAAGGAATTATTATATTCCTCATATTATATATTATGTGTGTATATACACATATTTTTATTATTTTGTAGTCAAATCTATCAATCTTTTATTTTGTAATCTTATTTTAATTCTTTTAAATTTTATTTTCATATTCAATTACTTAACACTTCTGAGGAATTTATTTTATAGGTGATATGAGGTAGTGTCTTTCAATTTAACAAACAAATTTGCCTGTTATTTTATCTCAAAAAAAGTTTATTCAGGAGTAGACGAAAGAATTGCAATTTGGGATGTGGGTGCCATGGCAAACCATAGCAAATCTGGATAAGAAAGAAGGGGAGCTGCTTTTATAGAGAAAACGCATGAGTAGGAAGGGGCTGTTCTAAATGAAAGTCCATTGAGGAAAAGTAGCCATTCAGGGCAGCAATGGCTTCTCATTGGCTGGGCTGTTGCCAGGTGGGGAGAGAACTCTTCCTTCAGTAGTAAAGTACTTGTACTTCCTGTCCAAGATGGAAATATAGGTCTCTTCCTGTTTAGTGTAATTGACCATGTGCGATAGGGTATGAGAGCTCCCCCTACAGGTCTTCTGGACTTCAATTTAGCTAAGATTTCTTTTATTAATTTCCATGTCCCAACAAAATTTGTTGAATAATCCTTTCTTTCACCACCAATTTGAATCAATTTTTTTTTTTTTTTGAGGAAGATTAGCACTGAGCTAACATCTGCCACCAATCCTCTTCTTTTTGCTGAGGAAGAGTGACCATGAGCTAACATCTATGCCCATCTTCCCCTACTTTGTATGTGGGATGCCTGCCACAGCATGGCTTGTGAAGCAGTGCCATGTCCACACCAGGGATCCGAACTGGCGGGTGAACCCCGAGCTACTGAAGTGAAATGTGTGAACTTAACCACTGCGCCGGCCTCACATTCAGTTTTTGATAAAAGTTGACAGCACAGCTCACACTTACCATCTCTGGCAAGATCCCAGGGGCCTATGGTCCATGTTGCTGATCCATAAACTTTGGCAGTCAACTCAGCAGAAGTAAGGATGAGCCATGGCCATAAATCAAAGGTCAAAAGACCTGAGTGTTTGTGACTCAAAGGTCCCAGAAGTGGGCCAGCCTGGTGGCACAGTGGTTAAGTGCACATGTTCTGCTTCAGTGGCCTGGGGTTTGCTGGTTCAGATCCCGGGTGTGGACGTGGCACCACTTGGCAAGCCATGCTGTGGTAGGCGACCCACATATAAAGTGGAGGAAGATGGGCGTGATGTGGGCTCAGTGAGTCGAGGATTTGAAAGAAAGATTTCTTGGACTGTCAAGGTCTGGCAGTAGTGCTCTTTTATTCAGAGAATAGTATGGAATAGCATGGGACAGGACCCATGGGCAGTAAAGAGCTGCAAACATGGGTTGAGGGTAGGGCTAAATTTAAGGCATAGGTATGAGTTATCTCTTTACAAGACAAAGGAAAGATTATGTAAAAAAAAAAAGTCATTAAAATGGCATCAGTGCAGGTGGGGTCTGGTTATTGGGTGGTCCTATAACTTTAAATAAGAATCAGATCGGATTAAGTCAGGATGTCCTATGCTTCCTGGGGATGATATAGATCAGTATGTAGGGCAGGTCACCTTGGGCTTCTCTCCCCGGGGCAGCCTTGATCCTCATCACAGCCAGTGAAATTTTATCCTGTCCAAGTCACCAAACTGTGGGGGAAGAAGACATTTCCTCTACCTGCTCTGGGTTCTTCTGGTCAGAGAATGAACTAAATTCACATGAGGCAGAATAACAGGAGGGAATTAAACAAAGCTTTATAACACGTATACATGGGAGAGGCTAAGGAAAACTGAGCAACTTGCCAAAATGGCAGAAGCTCTCACCTTAAATACCACCCTCAGCTAAAGATAAAGGAGGATGTTGGTGGTGGCAGGAGTCATTTACATGAGGTTACCAGACAAGCGCAGTAAACAAGAGTAAGATTATTATGCAGATTTAAGTCCTTGCCTTCCCCATTAAGAGTTTCTAGAGATATGGTCATCCCCTCTTCTTCCTGCTGCAGAGAGGGAGACAAGTTTACAGATGGAGATTTCCTTTACAAATGTAAATGTCTCTTAACAAAAGGTAAGTAAATTCTACTCTTCAGAGTTTCTTCCTGCCTGCAGTTTTTAAAAGTAACCAGCCCAAAAGAATCCTCATCAGGCACAGATGTTAGCTCAGGGCCAGTCTTCCTCAGCAAAAAAGAGGAGGATTGGATTGGGAGCAGATGTTAGCTCAGGGCTAATCTTCCTCAAAAAAAAAAAAAGTCCCAGAAGACCTGGGACTCTGGTTCATTGCTATTTTTGTTCATTAATTTAATTAAACCTTTCAGACAAATTGCTCTTTAGTTTCTTAATAAATGTAAAAATACAAAATTTAAGTTACTATTATTATGCTCCCCACTTCTCCTTTCCCTCAAATTTCTTGGAGCTGATGTGAATTATAGATACCTCTGATAATAACAAAGACTTATGGGTAGTTTTCACCAAATCAAGATTTTAATCAGTAAGTTCAACCATAAAAAATTACTGATTTTAGACTCTTATATGTACAAAAACAGCAATTTCCCATGGCATGGAATATACAATCAGCTCAATGACTTTCCCAGGTGTAAGTGTATCTATAAATTCAGAACTCATATTCCAAGCTCTCCAGTGGTCTCTCAGCCCCTGTCTGCTGTTATTCCTATTATGTCTTCACCACTCCAGGCAGTGTGGTCCCAAAACATGACTTGTTTATTTCTTATTTTTTAGATTGGCACCTGAGCTAACATCTGTTGCCAATCTTTTTTTCTTCTTCTTCTTCTTCACCCCAAAGCCTCCCAGGACATAGTTCTATATTCTAGTTGTAGGTCCTTCTAGTTCTGCTATGTGGGACACTGCCTCAGCATGGCTTGATGAGTGGTGCCATGTCTGTGCCCAGGAACTGGCAAAATCCTGGGCCACCAAAGCGGAGCACGCAAACTTAACCACTTGGCCATGGGCCAGCCCCATGACCTGTTTATTTCTGACTTTTAACTTGTAGTTTGTTTCATTGATCCCACTTCTTATGGCTCCTTCACTGTCAAAACTGGATCTTTCATTCAGATCCTAAATCAGGATTCATTCCTTTGCAGAAGAGTGGGAAAATCCAGCTCATAGTGCTTTTTATAGCACCCATCATAACTGACCCATATTATATTCTGCTTATGTACGTGTCTTACCTCCTTGGGAAGGCTTCTAACCTCTTTAGTGTGTCACGATTCGCCTAGCTCTGAGCTATCCAAGCAGTAAATGTTTGATGACTAAGGTACAGAAGGTATTCTAGTTGACTATTCCTCTATTCAGTCCACCTGGTCTGGTGATGGTTGGAAGGAACAATGGCCCAAAGTGGATGAGACATTTTTCTCCTCTGGAGTACAATGATGTCATCGCTTCATGACGTAAGGCTGCTACCCAGAAGAATTACCTGGACATTCCTCTATGCGACAGTCACATCCTTATTTTTGTACCTCAATTTTCCTTCTTTTTCACCAACAGGACCTGATTTTTGCTAAATGGTTTGTTCCTTCATGTACAGCCCTGGTAGGAGATGTCCTTTCCCAGGGCAGGATGGGGCATTGATTCAGGAAAGGGCATATGCTGCCTACAAAGCTTTTAAGAATCTTTTTATTGTCTCAGCTTTTGGACCCTGGGTAAATAAAAAGAAAAACACAAACAGAGAGGAAAGTGGCAAAATGTTTTCATATTTTCTTAAAAAGTTCTTGTTTGTGGTTGATGTTGTTACATGCTACATTGCTCTTGACAATTAGCAACCACATTCATGCCAGTTTGCATTACTACCTTCCTTTGGAGTTGTAATAAATTTATTAAGTAAAATTTGCTCACATTTAGGTTGCTAAAGCTAAAGTCGACCTCTGCATGACTTCAATTAGCTGAAGTCCTTTAATATTTAATGCAAATTTATTTTATGGACAAATAATTAGAATGGTTTGGCTGGAGTGTTCACACATAATGTTATCATTAATTATTTTTATTCTTTTTTATTATTGTGTCTTATAACAGTTAGTGATAGTTCTTGGCCTTACATTTCAAAATTTTTTCAGATGTTTCTGAAGCTGCTAGATACATGTTTCCTCATTTGACATATCTCTTATTCCTTTAAGGTGCAGAAGATCATAAATAATATATCCACCATTTATGTAAGAGGAAGCTGTAAGGTTGCTACTTAAAGATGCTACATTGTCTAGACAATGATATTATTTTATTTTCCTAAATATTCAGGAAAACGAACAAGTAAAACTACACTATTTTTTATCTTATTATGTTTGTGTGAGGTTATCACTTGATAACTGTTTGGTTTTTCCCAGAAGTAGAACTGGGGTAAAAATCTGGGAATTAAAAAATATGAGAGGGTTTCCCAGTACTCGTATTTTCAAATTTCCTTTAATCCATTGATGGCTGCAGGGCAGTAAGGTCTGCTCTGCGTACCTCTAATCTTGGAGTTTAGAGAATTGTTTTCTTTTTTTCTTTCTTTTCTGTTTTTTTCTAAGTCCTACTCTTCACAAGGAAGCCAGAAGTGTGACAGGAAGGTGTAATTTTTAATTTACACCAGAGTCTTGCAAATAATGACTTTTCACACCCTGCTATTGCCGCTTAGCCTAGGGGAGGAGTTCCGTGGCTACTGTTGTGGCGAATTCAATCCACCTCTGTAATTCAGAAAGATGTCCTTCTGTATTTAACCCTTGTTTTCAATTTTGCAACTTGGCGTTTGTGAATACTTATGCGCATGTGGCTTGTTACTGTGAAGTCTACTTGTTTTCTAGGAAATGATTTTTGAAGGCTGCTTTCTTTTCAGTTTGTCAAATATGAAAGATAAACCTGTTTTCCCTTCCACCATTTTAACTGTGATGTTGGAAATTGTAACTTATTTAAATACACAAAAGTGAAAAATACAATTAAATCTTCTTTGAGAACTTCTAGCAAGAAAATTTAAATCCATGATCTAATAAATATTATCTTTTCTTACGATTCCATTTCTCTAAGAGTAGCTTTTTCTTCTCTCTTTAGAGAAGAGTCAGTATCTTACTATACAAGTAAATCTATATCATTTAGATTGAAAGATGAAATTGAAAGTAATGTTAAAAGATTAAAATGTTTTGTCTTTTCAGTTTCTCCCTAGTCAATTAAAAGTAATTTAGATTGAATTATAAACAACAGGAAGGAGCTGCTTAAGGGAAATAAGAAAAATTATTGAAATCGGTATACTCATTTTAAGTTTCCTAAATGGTTGCAGAATAGTGCATGCAAAAATAACTGAATAGTTAGAAAATGTGTCTTGCAAACTCTATGTACATTCCTTTCACTTACAATTATTAACATATTTTACTATTTTCCCATGTTGAGTCTGCCCAACTAAATTTTTAGAAACAGTTTTCAATCAATGTACTAGTTTTTCCTAGTTATCTTACCAATCAATCTTGTTCAATAAAGTTCTAGAACTGAATGGAATATTTTAGAGGATTACTGGAAGGAAGGAAAGAAACATTCAGATTCTCCTGAGAAATTTGTCTCCTGTTTCCTCCTCTGGTTAAACCAAAGCAATCAGAAGCAGCTAGAAGCTCTTTCTCCTAGCTGGGGAGTAGTAAGGGGTTAAGGAGTCTTGGTTTACTAAGTATCTCTCTCAGGCTTTTATCTCATCCTTCCTCCCTTCCTCCCCTGCCCACCCCTTTTGTAAATGTCAACCACTTCCTGATGAGCCTAGTAGTGGTGAATTTCACACCTTTCTTTTCTTTGTGAAGAAACCTGGGTGTTAATGGTACAGGATTGGGTACCATCCGTATGTCTCTGGCTGTCTGTAAGCAAAGCTGAGGGATGCCTGTGGAAAAAAAGTAGGAGAAGGTGAAGAAATTTGAGAAATGAGACTAGGAAATAGGTTCAATCGGTCTCATTTTTAAAAAAGAGTATTTGTTTTACTAGCAACTTTTAGATGTGTGTTCAGAAAATAGTTATTTTAAAGAAGCTTAGTATTGAGAGTCTAAAAGAGTCTGACAAAGGAAGCAGCTAAGATTAGACAGCTGATTGGTTAAAAAAAATAATAAAAGAACAAGAATCAGAAAGAAAAACTGAAGAATCCTTCTCTGACCTTTTGTTCTTCAAGTGTTTTCACAGGATACAACAATGGAAACTTGGTCAGTCGATCAGGTCTGCAGTTGGTTGGTGGAGAAAAACTTAGGAGAGCTAGTTCATAGGTTTCAAGGTGAGTAGTTTACACTTTCAAAAAATGTTAATTTGAGCAGCCTAGGTATTGAGTGTCCTGTCTTATTGACAATTACGTTGGTTGCCTAGTGCGTGTGAACATGGATGTGGAATTGCTCCGTGGGAGAACTTGCATTTCTTTACTGACTGACAGAGTTTGCATTTGACCTAGCATCCACAGGAGAGTATAATGTCTCAAAAAGAACTCAAATAAAATAAAGTCTTAAGAGTTATTTAAAATATGTAGGTGATATATGCATTTGACAGTGCTTTTGTCCTTAAATAACGCAGCATGTGTTCTGTGCAGTGTTGGATTTACAGGTGTTGAATATTGCGTGGGAGGTACTATTAAGAATAATTTCCCCAAGAAGACTTTTTTCCTTATAAAAACAATGCCTATTAGAAAGAGTAAGAAGGGAGGACGTGTCAATGTGGAAGTAAAAAGTTTTTATTATGACTCCATGTTCTGGTACTTTCTTAGGAGCAGACATCGATTTGGAATTATGCAATATCAGTGTTCTGTCTTTGTCGAAGCTACAGATAATTCTAACTGCAGAGGACAAATTTAGATGATCCTTTTAACACCAGAAATAATTTTGCCTGCTCAGAGTGCTGTGTTTTAATGTTGTACCACACAGGCATAAAGAGATATTTTTTTCTTTTTCCCAGAGGAAGAAATAAGTGGGGCTGCTCTTCTAGCACTTAATGATCGGATGATCCAACAACTGGTGAAGAAAATTGGACACCAGGCTGTTCTGATGGATTTAATTAAAAAATATAAGCAGGAGAATCAAGGACCGAAGTCTCTTGGAAGCCCTAGAGAAACAACCCTGGTCACGCAAGCAGAAGCAGCCCCAGAGTAAGTCTGTTGGTGAATGGCCTTATTTTTGATGCTATGCTTTCCAGACGATGGCTCTAGCTTGGCATTTGGAGTTTAAACCTCTTGGAAAATTGTGACCATTTTCAGCTGGATTGTGTATACAGTATGTCTAATATCTGCATAAAGGACACTTCTTGCAAATTTTTATGAATCAAAGTATACATATTTTTAGTGCACCACTTTTTAAGCACTGACTCCAGTTGCTAGGGAAGTCTTATATGCTGGGAGTTCACGTATAGAAAACTCTGTAAAAAGTGGTTGAAATGTACGTATAACACAAATAGAAATGCACTTCTGCAGCTTAAGTCTTAAAATCAGGGTCTGAGAAAAGCATCCTTTTCTACTCCTTTGCTTTCCCAAAACTATTTATGTATTTATTTATTTGCCAAGGATTCCTTCCAGTGACTAATTTATATTCTCCTCTAGAGGCCTTCACAAAATAATTTGCTAAAGACTCTTGTCTCGTGGGTTTTCCAAGTTCTCAAGAGTACTCTTGGAATACTGAAAGCTATGACAGCATCCCACAGAAATCATGTCGAAAAATTTGTGGTGCTTTGTGGTTTAGGGATGTTTTTATTTGTTTGGGTTTTTTTTTTTTTTATCACTGACTTCTGCCATGAAAAGAACTGATAACAGAAATTACAAAATTAAAATTTTCACTTTATAAATCTATGCCCCAGGATTGTTTCAGGCATTTTGACTTAGTTTTTCCATATTTGAGGCTTTTTGCAAGGCTTCGAAGGTTAAATAATTACTGCAGACCAATTATTTGTTAATTTTTAAAATAAGATTATGATGTTTGATGAAATCCATTCTATGTTTTTGCTTTAGTTTTTTCAGATTGTATCTGTAATAATGTACATTTCTGCCCTGCTCTTTGTTAAGCAATACAACGTTAGAGAGACCTGGCTCAAGTAATTTGACTTCTAGAATAATTGGATATTTGGGACATGGAGGGCAACAGGTAGGCTTGAAGGGATGGTCCACGAGTGATCTGGAGATTCTATCTCTGATTTATTTGGAATATTTCTCCTAAACATTGTTTTGGCATATCTATGCGAAAGCATGTTCTTCAGTATGTCTTTTGATGAAATTCTCATTTCATGCTTTTACTTCTTTCCAGCAAAGGGAGGGTATGACCCTCAAATAGAAGTAATTTCCCAGCATTCTTGGATGAGTCGGACTCTTGAGCTGGAAGTTCTCTACAGTTGACTGGAATCTTGATATTGCCTTAGGCATAGCTTGGAAGAAAACAGACAGCCTTGTTTTCACTGTAAATCAGTTTATAATGTTCTCTAGTAAATGAGAACTAGCTGGACTGCCAGGAAATCTGGGCTTCATTCCTGGTTCTACCACTGACTTTGATTGATTATATTAAATGTTGACATTCCTGTTGCTTCTTCTGTGGTTGTGAAAAGTAATACAGTGCCTAACTCCATGTTAATTCACACTGATGTTAGGAGTATCATAATCTTTGAGAAAATCTCCCTCTTTCTCCCAGACCAAAATAGTCTTGTGTTCAATATGAAGCTTTGCTAACCATGTTAAGAAAGCCATTTTCAAATATAGCCAAGATTTGAACAGTGGTGGTCCAGGGATTTATGAGCGGGGGCGATCCACTCTACCCAGGACGTAGCTGACCCACTTTAAGGATTGTGTTGTCTTGTGTTCAGGTTAAATTATTCAGGTGCAAAACCACAACTGCAGGTGGTTACATTTGGTTAAAATGTTTACTGACTACATTTGCTTATTGTCAAATATATTGCCACTTAAAAAATGTATTGTCACATGGGAATCATGTGACAGTAGAAGGCATGAGAATATGCGATTCAATTAAACTCTTTCAGAAAGTGTTTAACAAAGAAAGGAAACTTGGAGTGGTCGGAAGAACTCTGAAGCTAGATATCAAAGCACTTGATTTCAAATCCCTGTTCTGATATTAACTACTCATATAACCTTGGGGATTTGCTTGACTTTTCTTAATGTCATCTGTAGAATGAAGTGGGGAGAATAAATGATGCTTAGACCCCTTCTAAAGAGTCTGTAATGGCATTCTAGATCAGAGACTGCAGATGGGTTTCAACTTGAGTGCAAATTTTATTTAATGGCTAATGGTTGCCTGGTATGTTATTTTAAAACAATCTGTAGGCCACATCTGGACAGGATGTTTAGCATCCTATTCAGACTTAGGCGAATGATAGGCATATGTAATAGGTAGGAGTATTTGCTTTTTGGTTGTTGTTCTTATTGAAGCTGGTAGAAAAATCACTGGACAGGAAGCTGGAAAACTGAGGTCAACTCCTGGCACGGCTACCGAGTAGCCTGTGGTGGTGAGAAAGTTGCTTTCCCTTCTGGGCTTCAGTGACGTCACTTAGAAAATGAGGGAGTCGGTGGAGTGTGGTTCTAGGATCATGAGATTTCACAGATAATAAAAGATCTCCCGAAATGGAAGGAAGTGGAGAAGGGGATCTGACATAGAGTTAACTTTTTTTTTTTCCCAAATAAGAAGATTAACCAGTAAAAGTACATTCTATTATCACCATCGTTTCACAAAGGAAAGGATTATCTTGACACCTTTTATAAATATGACTCATTGGTGAAAACAGCATTGCCAACTGGCTACGGGCTACTTCCTGGCATGTATGAACTGAGCAAGATGATCCCAGAGGGTCTTCTTTTCACTTCTCTTAGTCGTGACTCTAATGTGGACCTTGGAAGTGAACAGAGATCATAGTGTTTACTATGGGTTGACCTCTACCCTCAGAGTCACCATGAGATAATGGTTGTGGCTCCTGCAGAGTAAGCTCTGACCCACGTCTTCTTTCTTAGTGGCAGGGATGAACAGTCCTCTGGTCCGGACAACCGTGGGCAGCAGACACCATCTTTCTATCCAGCCAAAACTCTTGATAATGGACTAATTGACCAAAGAGTACTGAAGCAGAGGTGGGTCGCCAACTTCTAAACATTTTAAAGCCAAACGATAATATTTGTATTCATTTTTTATAAGATTTCATGTGTTTAAATGTATTTCTAAGTGGAGCCTTTTTGTTTCCCTGGAAGGGAATTTTTTGATTAAGTGATGAAGATATTTGGTAAAAGTTGTAGGTTATATTTTCTGATTTTTGTATTGGAAAAGTCAAGTTTTGAGGTTATATTATGTATTTTTCAAGTACACGTTGTTAAGGAAAAAGGATTTTCCTGTCATAAACTGTCCTGGGTGATTGGCAGTAGTCAAAAAGATGGAATTTATTCACTGAATAATGTCCTATAAAATATGGCTTCTGTGGAGTCTTGGTTTTTGTTTTGGATTTTGTGGTGGTTGTTTTAACCTGACTGTTTCTGATGGTGGCACATTTCCTTTTTTTCCTACACTGGATTTTATGTGGTATAGTATTTCAATATATGGGCTACAGTGGAACAAAGGGAAGCTGTAGACCCAGAGAACCAGACCCAGGAAGGCAGCACTGGGACAAAGTCCTGAGGGCGACTGTAGGTAAGTTGTGGTACCAGAGTCACAGCAGCCTATACAGCATTTCCCAGCCTCCCGGCCTGTGCACTTCCTGCATTGCTCATGATGCCTATTGTTTACAGCTGCTGATGGGCAAATACTTTTCCTTATATGCACTGTCACTGAAAGGAGAGATGTCAGCCCACATGGGAGAATGATCAGGCAATAGTCAAGCCAGGGTGTGGTCCTTTATAGTTTTCACAAACCCTTTACCTTCTCATCTCATTTAGTCCACACAGCAGACCCTCAAGGTGGGCATTATTCTCTCTTTTTTGTAAATGAATAAAACTGAGATTTAGAGAAGTCAAGGGGCTTCTAGCTAGTTTTCCAGAGTGGGCCATTCTCACCTCGGCACAGGATCTACTGCTGTCAGGGTGGGAACTCAGGGGACGGAGGGCAGCAGACTCAGACCCTGGCCGCCAGCCCCAGCAGCCCTGCGAGTGCAGGGAAAAGCTTCACCTTTGATCAGAAGCTCTTGCAAAATGGGCTTTGGTTCTGGGCTGTCCTCTCTGTTCTCTTTCCTTCTCCACCACTTCAACCTCATGCCCCCGCTCCTAGGCACAAAGACCTCAGCTGCTAGCGATATCCCAGTGTTAGGACCCACCTTACCCTATGCCACTGGCTCCTGTCTGGGGCGGTGAACAAGAAGGTAGAAGGCGATGTCCTAGGTGAGACTTTGTCCCCATGGTCTTCCCGGTCTGAACTATGGTTCGGAAAATGTAAGTATGTTTTCATGGTGGCTTCATTCCTCTCCTTTCTGCTCACGAGTGCTTGTTGACTCCAAGTGCTTTCCTTCGATGTGGCTCCAAGAGCATGGAGTAAACCATGAGTTCTCAACTACCCCTTCCATCATGAAGCTTCCAAAAGCAGCCAGTCCTTCTCTAAAGGTCCAGGTGTGAGTAGACATAGGAAGAGCGATGATTAGTCCCAGTGGTCCAACCGTAGTACCACTGTGAATCAGTATCCCAATCTGCAAAATGGGAATCATAACAATAATACTTTCCTCACGGGGCTCTTGTGAGGACCATTATCTAAAAATAGATAAAGGCTGCCAGGTGCTAAGAACAGTGGAATCACGTGGAAAGGCTCAGTGTGCCTCCATTTGCACAGCACTGTTCCGGTGAGTAGTCCGCTTTCCTTAGGGCTCCTTTCCTCTCCCTACTTGCTGCCACTGGGAGAGGGGATGCAACCTTCCGTCGGTTCTCTAGGTCTTTCCTCTTCTCCAAGCCCTCTGGTGGTATTGCATGCTCATTATGGTCCTGTAATATCAGCAGGGCAGGGTTATTATTTTCACATTGCTGGTCAAAGGAACAGCCCTGGGCTTCACAGTATTGGTGGCAAGGAGGAGAAAAAACCAGAACTTAGAAATGGAGAGAAACAGGAGGGTTTGGAAACCAGAGCCGATACTCCCGTATCTTTCTCTCTAATCATAATCTATATGACCATCTGTGGCCCAGCACTATCCACAAGCACCTCAGAGCTAAACGTGTCCAAAATGAACTCGGATCCCCTGCCTTGGTATATGCTTAGGTGTAAGAAACACAAATCCGCCAAAACTAACAAGACAAGGGCGTTTATTGTAAGGAAAGCATTTTGCAGCCTGCAAGGGCAAAACTCACATGCTCCCTGGGCCTGGAGGGACCATGATGGAAAGCTGGAGGTGAAGCTGTCCCTCCTTCTCTCGTGGAGCCACGTGATGACCATCTCTGTCTCCTCCCTGCCTCCCTCGTCTGCCTCATTCCCTTGCTTCTCCCTCTGAGGACAGATTTATCCTATTACTCATGGCTGCCCTGCCCGTTCGGACTGGCTGGCATACAACTGCCTGGTCATAGCACTGACTCCAAAAGAAATTCTCCCTGAAAACAGCCCAGGTCGTCCCAGCCAACCGACTCCGTCTTTTGGTGTTACTCAGTCCACTGTGTGGGGAAGAGATGCTAAGGGGTCCAGTGTGGATCAGGTGTCCCCTCCCGGGCAATCAGCTGTGGGTGGGCAGGGGTGGATAAGTACAAGGCAGGGGTGCGGATTTTAAATATTTTCGCTCTGGCCTGCCCTTTATCTGGGGCTGTGGATTGGGGTGAGACAGAAGATTCTTTCCTCTCCGTGTCCCATCTCTTGTTCCATCATCCAGCTATGTGTGTTAAAAGCATTGGAGCCACCCTTGGTCCCTTCCTCCTGTGCGTCTGCCTAGGGTGCTAGTGGTTCAACGGGTGTTGATTTAGGGTCTATTGCGTGGCTTTTGTGTCAGACCGTGCTGTTCCCTTTCCTTACCTACCTGCTCATCCTTGAAGATTCGACCCCAAATCTCTCTTTCAAAAGCCCCTCCGTTGATATTTCAGGCCAGGCAAGGAGGCTTCTTCTGTGTGTAGTATCCGTATGTATCTCTTGCTTTACTTGTGAAACTGAATAACGGAATTGATCACTTTTAAAGTCCATATCCCCCCATTAGACTGGAGGCACCTCCTGGACAAAGATGATGTCTTTTTTGTCATTGTAAACAGAGCCTTTGACACAGTCCCTGGCACACAGAGGCTAAATAGGAGTTCTTAAAATGAACTGAGAATGTGTGATTCAGTGAGAGACTGAATATACCTTCATGGGGCAGGATAAATATTTGAATAGCATTAATTTCTTTTTAGACCTTTTGATACAATTCATACTAACTACGCTAACTTTGAAACAGAATTAAACTCCAGGAGTTTATAAGCCACTCACACACAACAAGCTGGAAAGCTGGTGGCATTTGGCTACAAGGCCATCATGACACCAACTACTTTCAAGAGGTGGGGACGGATGCTGGGACAAGTGCTGGCTTTGGGGTCTTACACGCCTGGCTTGGAGTCCTGACCTGTCCACTTGCTCGCCAGGTGGTCTCTGCACAAGGTGGGATGGGGACATCCAGCTGCCTATGTAGTACTTGAGGTCCAAATGAGATAACATGTTAAAGAATCCGGCAGCTGTTACCGCTCTATACAAGGTGGCTGACATTGATCTTGTGATATTTTTTCCTATTTTTCCTAAAATGAACACGTGCTTTCCATCCAGATTATTTGCAGACAAGAAGAGAAGGAAGGCTGGTCGCCTGACTTCGGCTCTTGATACGTCTCTAGTAGGGATGTATGTGTCCCGGTGGATGAATTTCGTGCCCCAAGGAAACGCTAGCTGTGACATGATGCAGTTTTCTTCTGTGATAGGTGATGCCATGCTCTTTTCTGAGTTGCTTACATGCCGTTTCTTGATGGAAGCATTATAAGGCCCCACCCTCCACATTTGTTGGTGATCCTTTGGAAAGATTTTTTTTGCAATGCCGTTCCGTGTTTTTCATGTACAGTGTTTGAAATTCTTTGCTTCCCCTTCAGTACCTAATAAGGCATGAAATCAGATAAACAGGTAGAAGTTTCCTAAATGTTACTTTAACACACTTTGCTTGAACTTTAAATAGACGTGTGCAGATGTTCTGCGTCTGCCTTTGGGCATAATTATAAATTAGCCATGGTTTCACGCATGTTTAAAAATTATTTTGATGATTTTTTTCCTTGATCTGGCTACTGCTATGAAATATTGTAGAACGATCTTCCCCATCTGCCTATTCTCAGTGAGGCAAATGTCAGTGGGTCCACACTTGATGTATTATTTGTAGGCACTGTCACACACGCAGCTCAGATGGGGGCACACAATCGTGTATGCATCCTCTCCAGCACATGATAAAGAGAAGATTCGATGAAGTGCGCCAACCTGGTTACGGGTCCATTAGTACAAGTTCCAGTTAGACGTGGGATTGCTCTTCTCGCTTCCTACACATCTTCGTCCTCTACAGGCCCACAGCTCTGGGGGCGGGGAGGGGGTCAGAGACCATCCTGATTGACCTTTGCAGTGCCTGGCACAGAGCAGATGATCAACATGAAGAAACAGATGTATTAAGCGTTTTATGTGGTCTCATTTTCATTGAACCAAATATATGTGACCATGTTGGAGAATGAAAGAGCCTTGTAGGACGTTGGGACAAGATGTGATGTCTTGAGATCCACTGCTGCTACATGGTGGCTCGATCACAGCTGTATGAGGCAGACAGAGTCGGAGGGGTAGGTGGAGCTATTAGACTAGGACGCCAACTCTGCTATTGGCCAGAGTTAGTAAGTCTGGAGAGGCAGGGTAAGCAAGTAGTTAAGAGTTTAGTTTTAAACCCTGGTTCTGCTGTTTACCAGCTGAATAACCTTGGTCAAGTTATATGACCTTACAGGACCTCAATTTCTGATCTGTAAAATAAATAGAAGAATGAGTTAATATGTGAAAAATGCTTGGGCCTGGCATATGGAAGGAGCTCATAAATTTTAGTTATTGTTTTGTTATCAGGCTAGGCACCAAGGCACAAGGTCCAAAGAGACTCACAAAATTCTGGTGTTGGTTCTCACAAGGGGCTCTGAAGCAGAAGCAACGGGTCTCCAGCAGGAAGTGCAGGTAACAGCAGTGTCTGGAAACCTTCCCAGGGCTCAGGGTCCAGGCAAGAAGGGGATATGCTTCAGTCCTCCCAGAAGGCCTGTGATATCAGATTGATGTTGCCCTAGAAAACAATGCGAAAACACATTCTGTGAATGAGTATGTACCACAAGAGGAGGAGAGGGGGCTTACAAGAACCTGAGCTGAGAAACCCAGTAACCACTGAGAGGGGCATCATGGACAACACAGGTGGTAAATTGTCACATTCAGATGCTGAATCCCCAGTCAGTGGAAAACAAGGATTCCTCAGAGTGAAATGCAGGCCACCACTGACTCCCACCCCACGTGTCTGTAGAACACTCATATCTAAGGGTTCCAAGTTTGGGAAGTATTACATTCTAACTTGGTTCCTTGACTGGAGATTCCTAGTCCATTAACATGGTAAAGGCTACAAGGAGTCCCACAGCAAGAAAACCCATTTAACGTTGTTTGACTCGGAACTCTTTTTTTGAGTAACATTTATTAATTTTACAGAAAACACCTTAGGAAATATTGACCTGAAGATTTCTTACCTAAGTCAGGATTCACTCATTCATTCCATCCGTAGATATGTACTGAGTGCTTACCTCTGTGCCGGGCACAGCTGCAGGCACTGAGCATGTAGTTATGAGCAAAGCAGGCCTCCACCTCACAGAGCTCACATTCTAATGGGGAGAAAAATAACAAATAAATAGGACATTACCTTATAGTTTTGTTTAAGTGCCGTGAAGACAAATAGCACACACACACAAAAGAGGGGGAGATAAAGAGTGATTGGCGTGTATATGTGCATGTGTGTTAGTGTATAAGAGGATTCTATTTCAGATGGGGTTTCCAGGGGAGTTCTTCAACTTTGACTAGGTGACATTTGAGCAGAGATCCAAATGAAGTGAGGAATATTGGCTCACTAAGCTAGAACTGAAATTTCCTTCAGTGGGGGATATCTGTGGACCCAGCCAAACAGAAGTTGCAGAATCAGGGAAAATTGGGCTCATATGACTGATAAATCACTCTCTGACTCCTGCCCATTCCCATTAAATCTAATATGAAGGCTTTAGAGAGATCCAAGGTAAACTTGATTTCTAATCTATTTTTCTAATCTATTTTCTTTTGTTCAGTCCAAAAGTTACTGAATATACACCATGAGCAAGGTATTATTTAGACAGTCGGGGGGAAGCAATTTAGCCCTTGCCTAGGTGAACTCAGAGTCTGGTAGACAAGACGGATATGTAAGCTAATAACTGCAATATTGAGAAAGATACCCAGAAATAGAGATGCCCGGGGTATGGGAATAGCACGGAAGGGGGAGAAGTAAGACGTTTCAGGGAAGTGAGTGTGGAGAAGGCTCTGCAGGAAGGCTTCACAAAAGCTGAGGGAGGATTTTGAATGATGGTTGGAAATTCGTCTGAAGGAAAAGGGGGCAGGAGAGGAAATGGACATTCACAGCGAAGCGAACAGCACGTGCAAAGGCACAAACACCTGGAACGGCCTAGGAGACTCTTTGGAGTAAGTATCTTTGGAAGATGAGAGATCGAGGCAGAGAAGAAGGAGTTGCTGGACGTGGTGAGAGATGCTGTCAGAGGTGAGGAGGCTCCGTGTTCCGCCAGTGAGCAGGGCAGCTTCTTCACTCTGACTAGACCCGGGATTCCCCTAGGGGACTTCAACAAAAAATATCAGTGCCCTAGACCGGTGCTTCTCAAACTCGAATATAATTGAAAATCATCCGGAAATCTTGTTAAAATGCGGATTCTGATTTAGTAGGTCAGGAGTGGGACTTGAGATTCAGCATTTCTAACAGGCCCCCAGGTAATGCCAGTGCTGTTCTAGGACTTCTGTTTGAGTAGCAAGGCACTGGACCAGCAAGAATTTCTGGGGGTGTACGATAGACCGAATGTTACGCCCCTCCAAAATTCATGTGTTGAAACCCGAGTCCCAGTGTGATGGCATTTGCAGGGAGGTCTTTCGGGAGGTAATTTTGTCCTGAGGGTAGAGCCCTCGTGAATGTGATTAGTGTCCTTATAAGAAGAGGTCAGAGAGCTACCTAGCTCTTTCTGCCATGTGAGGACACAGCAAGATGATAGCCTTCTGTAAACCGGGAAGAGGGCGCTCACCAAGAACCCAACCATGCCCGCAGCCTGATCGCAGACTTCCAGCCTCCAGAACTTTGAGAAATAAATATTTGTTATGTAAGCCATCTAGTCTATGGTAATTTGTCGTAGAAACTGAACTTTGACAGGGTGGGACCTATGCATCAGTATTTTTAAAAGTTCCACAAATAATCCTAATGTGTAAGGAGAGTTGAGAACCACTGCTGTAGCTTGTGGGGAAGTTTCATAGCTTATCATGTAGTAGTGATATAGAGAATGGATTGGAGAAAAATGAGAAGAGGAAGAAGATCCTCAAGATGTTAGACCAAAGTTCAAGCAAGAGATGATGAGGGTCTAAGCTAAGACAGTGGTAATGGGCATGAAAAGGATATTTAAGTATGAAATCAACAGGACTGAGCGGCATGGTAGTGTTGTGGTTAGGTTCACACACTCTGCTTTGGCGGCCCAAGTTCAGATCCTGGGCATGGACCTTCATGCTGATCATCAAACCATGCTGTGGAAGAATCTCACATATAAAATAGAGGAAGATTGGCACAGATGTCAGCTCAGGGCCAATCTTCCTCACAAAAAAAAAAAAATAAATAAATAAATCAATACGACTTGATAAATTAATGGTGGAGTAGGGGAATAAAAATCCTTGCTAAGTGGTAAGTTTTCTCCTGTATTTCCAGCTTGAGTAACTGGGTGATGGTGGTGCCATCATCCAAAACAAGAAAACAAATATCAGGATAGCATTGTGAAGGAGATGACCAATATGTATTCAGTAGAATTCAGTGGGATAAAAAAAATAGATTCTGATAAACCTAGGGAATCTTCTCACTACTTTGCATATTAACATTCCGTGTAAGTAAATACCCAACAGGAGTCAGCCTGAAGAACATCAATAACACAATCTTTCAAGGAGAGGGGCTCATTATTTTTGTTAAAAGGCCCAGTTTTTTTATATTCCACAGCGAGCCACCGAACGTCCTTGCCTACCGTGATAGTCAGTGATAAATCAGGTTAGTTGAATCCTTATAAATGAAAAACTTTCATTTTTATGAAGCTACATAGTGAAGGAACTGGCAAACCACAGTCCAGGTGACACAGGGTTGGAAAAAGACCAAGACTCTGAAGGCTTTGCCCTACAAGGCACATAAAACCAGCACTCTGGGCCAGATTTGAGAAGTGAAGTTTTCTATCCCGACTCCCCAAAATGATGCTCTGAGGATGTATGTGAGGTCAGGATCCAAAAGTCTAGTAGTATGAAGGTGGATTGAACAAAACCTGCCTAGATCCACTAAAGCCTGAACTACTAGATTTTGATATTTCTGAACTACGAAATAGTAGTCCTGAACCATTTTGCAACAACTGAGTAAGTCACTTCTCAGTACTTTTTCTTATGTATTAATGAGGAATAAAAAAGTAAAAGAGGGACTCAGATATGATAGCTCTGTGAGACCTGTTTTTGCGATTGTCACACTAGTAAGTGTAAATATTGAAGGTAAAGACTAAGAGGAATTGGGGAACGGGAGGAAACAAATGATTTATTTATTTTATGTTACTTTTCTTGATTACTCAGGGCCCCAAAGGATCCTGGGTCCTCGAGTCTCACACTGGCAACCAGGGACAGGGAGGATTTGAGAGGTGTCTGTGTGTCTGTGACACAGCACAGTGCCTGGTGCCATCCACATCTCTACCCTGCCTTCATGCTTGCTTGAGTTCACACGTGCATTTCAGGAAATAAATTCCTCTGGAAGTATCGTAGATTGCATGGCAGATGTGAAAGCCCAGAGCTACAAAATGCAAATTAAAAGCAAACATCAAAATGCTGAGAATATGGAACAAACATTTTCTGAATTAGTGGTGGGTACCATCAGCTATAGCAACGAAACAGCATTCCTTCATAATCCATGCATGTATTGTGGTGACATTGTCACTATTTTCAGAGGTGGCATCTCACCTTACTCGTTGGTTTATATCTCTTTATCGGGCTTTTCAAAACTTCTTACTTCCTTTGTTTTCTTAGCAGGGGAAAGTCTTGCCTAGGTAAAGTAAAACAGGCAATTCCCAGAGCTCTGGCATGATTAACACAGAAGCAACATTTCTGCTTACTGTATAGTTTGGTCACTATTTTGAAGATATGTATTATAACATTCTTTCTGTCCTAGGGTAAGATGACAGCAAGTACTTTAGATAGATGTCTAAATCTCCTCTAGCTTCCCTTCTCTTCTTCTATGCTCCAAAAAGATTTAAGCTTTTGGGTTGCTGTGGTTCCATGCCATTTAGTTTGAGTTGATAATACAAAGCTGGGCATCCCCATCTATTCCATCCTCAGTGTATAAAGTCTGCAAGCTTGGGTGTGGAGAAAAAGAAAATGAAAATGGG
Organism: Equus quagga; assembly: GCF_021613505.1. Lineage (NCBI taxonomy): Eukaryota > Metazoa > Chordata > Mammalia > Perissodactyla > Equidae > Equus > Equus quagga. The sequence goes on from NC_060277.1 coordinate 7,181,042, forward strand.
CTTTCAGAATAGAGTGGCTTGTGTGACACAATCTTCCTGCTTAGTCCCTGAAGAACATGGTATTTGTCACGGCTTTCTCTTCCACCTGTGGGAGTACTACCACTGGGGGTACTTCAGATGTGAAGACCAAGCCCTCTAACCAGAAAGGCTGTTCTTCATGGCAAGGTATTCCTCTTGTCCCTTGCTCCTCTCCCTTGAGGACCAGAAAGCAATACCATTTTACAAGCCTAAAAAACCATCATAGTCCCTTAAGGTAGCAGATTATCTCCAAGTGGGCACCCTGAAATCTAGGAATGCAGGGATGATTCATAAGCTGCCTATGACTGCAAAAGTCAACTAGGGTTCAATCGAGTGTGACATGAACTCTGCCATTGGTTCGGTAAGGAAGGCATATGGGATGCAGCTGAAGCCTGCTAAGATGCTGAGAAAACTCATGGGGAGATTTTTTTTTTGGTGGTATGTGATGTTTTTGTGATTCTCCATAGCCACAGCCTAATTCTTAGATACCCTTTGTATGCCCATAGAACCCCACTCCAAACCCAGATCTGCCTTTCTAGCATTTGTGTCCCACCGGTTTTCCAATCTCAGACTTCAGAGTTTATTGTTCTGGCACTTCTTTTCAGTGGTGTGTTGGCTTGGCGCCTTGCTAGTCAGTGGCTTCTTTGTCACGGGTGGGCTGTTTTCAATCTAACAGAAATTTCTCTTTTGAAAGGTGTCAATTTTATGTGTGAAAATGTAAGTTTATGGAACTAAAGGCTGCCTCTTTAACTGTCATTACATGTTACATTAATATTTTATACATTACATGTCACATTTAATACTCTATATCTCTCTCAAATGTTCCTAGACCTTTCTACAACATTTTTGTCACAAACTGTTCCACTCAAGAAAGACATAGGGAAATCAAAACAGGGAGCCAAGAACAGTTGAGTGTCCACGGGGCTGGCGTTGGCCCAGGCCATGTGGCGGATTCAGACAAGGTAGACTACCAGAGTGCCAGGAGGCTGGGAGGAGAACCTCCCTGAGGAGGGGGCTTACCAGGAGCCTAGAAGAATGAGGGAAACTCAGGGCACTCTGGATGAGAGGAACAATTGCTGACACATACATAGTGTGTTCTGGAGATTTAGTTGTGCTTGTATCTTGACTGGATCTGGGAATTCATTTTGGGTAACAGTTGATAATAAGACAGCACACAAAATTGAGCCATATTATAAATTGTTCTAATTATTATGAGGAATTCAAGTTTTGCATGTTAAGAAGTTACACACTAAGAATTTTATTTTTTCTCATAGAATCTGCAATCCTATCACCTGCTTTATTTGAGGAGATGAATAAAGGGAGAATGAGCAAATTCCCTTGAATGTAAGAGTCACCTAAATTAGAAGCAACAGTTTTGGACTCTTAAGATTTCCTTTTACTCATCAAGAAACACTGACGCTTTCTGGTCTGGAGGTTCAAGAGTTCACATTCTCCCTAAAGCAAGATTATCTGCTTTTATGGGCGTAAAGTGACTGCCAATACTCAATAGCCCCAAATGGGGTTTTAATGCAGAGAATAGTTCCACATTTTTCCTTCCAAACACACGTTTTTACAATCAAATATGTTAACAAATGATAGCTATTTTCCTCTCCTTGGAGAGTCCCAAAAACCCAAAGGGCTGATTAAAGGAAGGATGGGCCTGGCTCAGAGCTGCCCTTAGAAATAGGAAGCAGTAACTCTACTCTCAGGGAGACCAGATGCTGAAGATGCTATTGGTCAAAGAGGTGAACATACACATGGGGTCCCTGTTGCCTGTTTACCATGTTCAATGCACGGTGTCTGATTGTTAAGGACCGGAGAATCCTAAATCACCGTGTCACTCAATGTATGGGTTATGTTGTCAGGAAACAGGGAGATTATCATGCCTATAACAACTGGAAAAATGGTGAAGTTTGCATGATGGGTCACAAAAGGCAAAACATCTAGTATGATCAAGTATTGACCGTGAAGTTTCAGCTTTCTCACATTCTTGGTCTTTAAACTGTGGGACTTGTAGATTTGAAGTTAAATTTCCATGTTGTCTCCCGTCTAATCCCAGCAATTGTTCAGTACCTGAAAAAAGGTATTTGAATTTCTTTAACAGGCAGGGAATAGTTTCTAGAAATGCTGGATTCTTGGATATTTGGACTGCAAGTGGCTCATACGTGAGGTACAGATATCAGATCACACAAGCCCAGAGACAACTCAGCTCCAGTCATAGGAGCAAAGACAGATAACCAGTGAGTGGCCCTCCAGAATAAACTGCATCAAAAGACAACAGTTGAAGGGATAGGCCAAGCGTTCATCAAATCAGAGCAAAATCTACTATGTGATCTGGACAAATGTAAGAGGCCAGCAACAGCCAACTATCCATGGGATATGCTTCTCTTTCAGCTCTGTTTGGTTTTTGTATATCTTCTCTCTGGGGACAGTTTTCCTATGGATATTCCCCCTGGGCAACCGTTTTATCGTTATGACATGGCCCCCCAGTCCCAGAAAGGGCTTCTCTATAGGAATCTGGGAGACTGGAAAGTTGCAGAGAGATTTTACTTTTGAATAGCATTGTTGACAACTTTCTTAACCTGTCCAGATAGCCAGCTCTGAGTTGGCAGAATTTGTTGCGGTCATTCAATCAGACCAGGAGCCATGGGCCCAGAGCTGGAGTTGCTTCTTTCTCTCAGACATGGTTACTGTGTCAAGCTAGACTGGCCTAGTGTACAGGGACACTGGGCTATGTCTTTGGTCAAGGAGTAACCCTATGAAGCCAGTGGCCATCTCCACATGGCCCCTCCACTGATGACATGATGAAATCCATGTTTATGTAAAATTGAGTAGAAAGTCAAGGAGGAGAAGGTTTTATGGCTATGCAGGGGGATAAGGTATGAGAAGATGGAATTAGAAAATGAGCTATTACCCTATTTTTTCAATCTCTTTTCTCTTTATTTTTCAGATTGGCTTATTTCTATTGCTCTGCCTTCTAGCTCACTGACTCTTTTATATATAATCTCCATTCTGCTGTTAATTCTATGTAGAACTTTTTTTATTTCAAATTTTGTAATTTTCTCCTCTAAAATTTCTATCTGGTTTTTTAAGTAATTTCCATTTCTCTGCTAAAATTTCCTATCATTTCAATCATTCTAGCATATTTTCCTTCAAGTCACCAAACGTTATTATAATAGCTACTTTAAAATCCTTGTCGACATCTGGATCATCTCAGCATCATACCCAGTTAATTGTCTTTACTCTTGAGAATGGGTCACACTTTTATGGGTTGTTGCGGGTTTTTTTTTTTCTTTCCTTTTCCTTTTCTTTTGCATGTTAAACCATTTTGGATTATACCCTGGACATTGTGAATGTTACAATGTGGAGACTCTTCATTCTTTCTTATGCACCCAAAGAGTGTTGGTTGTTGGTTAGTTTGGTTTAGCAAGAAACAAAATTGGTTGGACTTAAACTGAAACCTGTCTCTTGGGTATCAGTGTAAATCTAAGCTTAATCCTTTTATTCTCAGTGTAAATCTAAGCTTAATCCTTTTATTCTCAGTGTGGCTGTGCACATGTGTGGCTCAGGATCAGGCAGTGATGTTAACAGTTTATACACAGAATTTGAAGTCTCCCCTCATAGCTCTCTCCTTTCTGGGATTCTCCTCTCCCTTTCCAGAGATGTGGTTGCCCCAAACTCTGTCCACTAATTCTGCAGTCCAGAAAGACTGCAGGATTTCTATTAGAGTAGTAGCAGCATTGCCTGAGGCCTGCCTTCAGGTCAAAAGTCACAAAAAGGACATCATTCCACATCTTCCTTTTCTGTAGACTCCTCTTCAGAATCTGCCTGCTTTTTTTCACTCTCCAGTGTTTTCAGTTAATTTTTTTTTGTATTTTGTCCGATGTTTATGATTATTATTCATGGAATAATTGGTCCAGTGTGAGCTAATTAGGCCATTCCAGAAGCAGAACTCTGCTATTAGACTATTGAAGTAGTCCACATTTGAGCAATGAATGCCTGGATGAATGTAGTAACATGATCCATGCGGAAAAGTAGGCAAATACAAGAGATGAGATGTAGGGAAATTTTCATGATGCCCAGGTGTGAGGAATTAAGATAAAAAGGACAAAGATGTTGAGCCTGAGCTGCCAAGAGGAAGAGGTAAAAAGCAATTGGAATGGTGTATTGGTCAGTCAAGCTGCTATAACAAAATACTGTAGACTTGGGGGATTAAACAACAGAAATTTATTTCTCACAGTTCTGGAGACTGGAAAGTTCGAGATCAAGGTGACAGCCGATTCAGTTTCTGGTGACAGCTTCCTTCCTGGCTTCCAGATGGCCACCTTCCGCTGTGTCCTTACATGGGAGAGAAAGAGAGTATGCTCTCTGATGTCTCTTCTTATGAAGACACTAATCCCATCATATCAGGGCTTCGTTTAACCTTAATTATTTCCATAGAGGTCCTATTTTCGAGTACAGCTACATTTGGGGGATTAGGGCTTCAATATATGAATTTTGGGGGGGGACACAATTCAGTTTATAGCAAATGGAAAACTGGCTTTGAAAAATAGAAGGTTATGAATTATTTTAGACATGTTGTGTATGAAATGAACAAGGTACAAGTTGTTGGAGATCTGGGATGGAGCATGGGAAAGAGAAGATTATTGATGATAGATTTATAATCCTTCAATGTAGAACTCAGAGCTGAGGCCCTGGGGATGGATGAGTTCTCCAAGGGAGAAAGCGTTGATCAATACTGAGGATTAAGGGGGCAAAGACCACGCCATGTGTAAACTCTCCCAGAAGTTAAGAAAAGAATAAGTCAGCAAATAAAACAAACAAGTTGTTGGCGAGAGAGGAAGACAGGCAGGAAAGTAAAATAGTGCCAAGGAAGATGAGAAAGAAAAGAGGGCTGTGAGAAGGTGGGCAATAGTGCTAAACGCAGTTAGAGAGGTCTTGATAAAGGCCATTGTCCAAAGGTGCTGGATTTGTAAATTAGGAAGTCATTCCTGACTTTTGAGGAAGCAGTCTCAGTAAAATGATTCATAAGAGATTAATGTGCAAGAGGTTAAGGAAAAGCAGAATGGAAGTGGTATGAGGGACATATTTGGAGCTTAAACGGTGAGTTGCATTACCAGTGTAGGCAATGCAATAAAGAACCACTGAAATGTTCAAAATATTGCCCAGAGCAAATTGAATTCAGCCGTGCTCAGATAACTCCTTCTTCCAGCTGGCCATGTTCATTCTTTCAACAGAAGCCATCGTGCACCAGCTCTACTAAGCAAAGTTGTATACACTGTGGGGAGAACAAACAGTCCTTGCCCTCACGTAACGTATGTGTCTCTCTTGCTCCCTGCCACGGCTTAACCTCTGTCTTCGGTGCATTGAGATTTTTCCTTAGAGAGCTGGAGCTCAGCTGGGCCCATTCTTAGTAAGGCCATCTTCCCTAGCCTAGGTGAGCCCCATACTGTCTACTCTTTGGGAGCAAAAGCATTAGATTCTTTTTCACTCTTACTAAAGTTAGACACACTTTTAAGTGTCAATGAGCTTTTCATGAAAACTCCTATCTCATAATTTTTTTAAATTATCGCATACTGCAATAATGATACTGCCCATTATCAAATGTATCAGCATAACTTTATTACAAGTTTTATTTTATTAAAACATAAACTTTTCATATAAACAGAGTGTTTACTGCGGTAGACTCCTATTCAATTAGACTGGGATCAATCCCAGCCATTAACGTGGTTTAAAAGCTTTCCAGTTGATTTCACTGCGTACCCAGGATTGAGCCCCACTGGATTAGAGATCTGTTATTTTGTGGTGGCTTTTATTGAAGAGCACTACCTCTGAGGTGGGACTAGCTCTGAGTGGGGAACAGAAATATTCATGTCCTCTTAGTGTGGGATTGCTTTCTGCTACCTGCACTTATTTTGGACTGACTTCTTTTGGTTTCTGCTCAACTCTACCTTAATTAAGATATTAAGAATAATCTTAAACTCACAGTCAAGATGTTTTTAATCCAATGCAAATATCATTTTGTGGATGGGAAACAATCGTGCCTGCAGTTACCTGCTTTCAAATTCGAATGTATTTTTAATTTCTGCTGAGTCCCTCTTCTTGGGACTTTTAGAACTCTTGGGAAGACACAAAATACAGCTAACAAAATTTGCTGGACTTTACGCCGTTGGTCTGAGTAGATAAGGAAGAAAGAAACAAGTCAATAAAATGGGAAAGAACACAAGGATTGTAGAAGAGTAATTGCCATATAGTAGACCCCCAATAAATGTTGACTGAATGAATGAATGAAATGACAGAGAAGCATATTGGAAGGTAGTTTGGGCTGAAGCACAGATTTTGTCTGAGAATTGTCTGTTGCTGAATTGAACCAAGTGTTAAATTATCTATGTGCATATTTTAGCCAGGACATATTTTCACCGCTGATACCGTGACTGCCAAAGTGGGAAAAAAGGAGAGAGGGCTTATCGTGAGAAAAGAGGAGAGTGCATTCTCCTCTTTTCTTTACTCCCTTGTTTCATTATACCTCATGCATTCTTACAAACTATGACCTAAAATTCTAAAGGAAGCCCGGTCTTTCGAAACTCATCTGGATTTTGTTTGGACCACTAAGGATTCCATAGCTGTGCCAGAAAATTAACCTACTTAGCTAATTTAGGAAATCTCTTTGTCCTTTGTCGTCCACTTGGCTTGCCTCTATTCCTTCACTTGCATCCCAATCAATCCTTTTTGTGAAATGGGTTGAAAGCTGCGTAGGGCCTCTGAGGAACTGTTGCCTGGAGATTTTACTATGGCTTCTTCTTTTTACACACTTAATGATCAGTCACTAACTTTAAGGTGGTAAAGTAGTTCTGATACTTAATTTTATAAACAGCCTTATTGAGGTATAATTTATATCACATAAAATTCACCAATTTAAAGTGTGCAGCTTAGTTAATTAGCAAATCTATACAGTTGTGCACCCATCATCACAATCCATTTTGGAACAATTCTGTCAGCCTAAAAAATTCCCTCAAGCCATTTTGCAGCCAATCTCCATTCCCACTCCAGCCCCAGCTGACCACTGGTCTGCATTCTGTAACTATCGTTTTCTGTAGCGTTTTGTAGAAACTTCATCTGAATGAAATCAGAATATCTAACACTTATTTTTAATTTATAAACTAAGCTTACCTTATTAAAATAGCCAAGACCAACTAAATTAGGTGGATCTTGTATTTCACTATAAACAACAGCAGAATAAATTAATTAGAAGAAGAATTTTCTTAATCACGCTCTGAGACTTTATTGTATGCCTCATTTATTTTGCTGAATTGCATCTTGTTCTCTTTTTGTTTGATATCGTGTTCAGTTTTTGGCTATGCGTGACATACTACCTCCTCAACATATAGAGATTAATATACTTTCCAACTTCAGGCTTTATTCTAAAGTCTATATTATTATGACATTGTTTTCCAGAACTGTAAGTATTTATGTGTGTACAAAGGGAAAGAAAGCAGAGATACCTAATGAACCCTCAAACATTTGTAAATGGATGGAAGATAGATTGATGACTACCATATATTTAGGCTTCCAGAAAGTGGTTTATATCACAAGTTCTCAGGGTGTAGAAAATTAATAAGTTGAATATATTTGGAATAGAATTTCACTCATTGACTCACTGTGTTTTTACTTAACAGAAGGAATGTGAAACATGTTGTGGCAAGGAATAAAGCGCTACAATGGACTAAGTCCTATGTCTTACCAGAGTTTCCCTATGACGTCAAGTGCATGTTAGCAGAAGAGAAGTGTCCTGATCACAGTGTGAGGATAAGGATCATCGAGTTTCTCCAGGCCGACATGACCAAGTACCTGGAAGGCTCACTGTAAGTGACAACAGGCCAGCCTTGCTGCCTCGGGAGACGGTCTGTTTTCAGAGTAGACTAGAATTCTCTTCAGATTTTGGATGACAGAGTGGTAGTAAGTCCAACATTGCCCAATATTTGAATGTCTACATTATGTAGAAAGATATATATATTACATAGAAAGATTTCCAGAAAAGTCAGTGTAATTTAGACTCACTTAAAAGAAGGAATGTGGGCTGCTTGAAATGAAAAATGTTCTTTCCGTTGCACTGAACAGATATCCCACCAGCCAGCAGTATAACGATGTGGTCAACGCCCTGCTGCAGGCCCACCCCTTCCTGGACGAGGACGGCTGTGGCTTCGTAAGTGGCCGCATGGCGCCATTGTGTTAATCTCAGCCCATCATCAAGTAATCGCTTTGTGCGGTCCAGTCCTTTTATGCCTGAATCTCCCTTTCCTCAGTTTCTCTCTCTGTCTATCTATCTCGTTCTATCTGTTTCGTTTTGTCTATTTCTCTGACTCTTTGTCTCTGTCTTTTCTCTCTCCGATTCTATCTTTTCAACTCTGTCTCTCCCTGTTTCTTTCTTTGCTTCTCCCTCTCTCTTCTCTTTTTGATACTTTCTCTCTCTCTGTGTTCATTTGTTCTTTTTATAGAGAGTTTATTTTTTAGAGCAGATGTAGGGTCACAGCAAAATTGAGAGGAAGTTACAGAGATTTCCCATATACACCCTGCCCCCGACACATAGCCTCCCACATTATTAACATCCCCCACAGAGTGGTACGTTTGCTATAACTGATGACCCTACATTGAAACATCATAGTCACCTAGAGTCCAGAGTTTACATGGGGGCTCACTCTTGGTGTTGTATATTCTATGGGTTTGGACAAGTGGACAATGACATGTATCCATCAGTGTGGTATCTTACAGAGTATTTACACTGCCCTAAAAATCCTCTGTGCTCCACTCATTTATCACTCCCCCATTCCCTTCCTT